>NC_056004.1:14762880-15064797 GCF_018446385.1 Zingiber officinale
TTATGCTCCTTCATGACACATGATCTCTTATATGTTGTTAGTTAAGAGTTTTATGCTTCATGTATTTAAAAGTTTAGAAACCCTACCTTGAAGTTTCGGCCAAGTTGAGATACAAGGTCTAGGGCAAAGTTTCAAAATCTAATCATGCTTGTATATGCTTCCTTATGATGTATGATTCTAATATATGGTTGGTTTAAGTTTCAAGCTTCATGTTGTACTTAAAAGTGTAGAAACCCTACCTTGAAGTTTCGGCCAAGGTGAGATACAAGGTCTAGGGCAAGGTTTTGAAATCTAATCATGCTTGTATATGCTTCCTTATGATGTATGATCTCTAATATATGGTTGGTTTAAGTTTCAAGCTTCATGTTGTACTTAAAAGTTTAGAAACCCTACCTTTAGGTTTCGGCCAAGAATGGATGAAAGGCTTAGGGAAAAATTTTGTAACCTAACTATGCTTGTATATGCTTCCTTATGATGTATGATCTCTAATATATGGTTGGATTAAGTTTCATGCTTCATGCTGTACTTAAAAGTTTAGAAACCCTACCTTTAGGTTTCGGCCAAGGTTGAATTTGAGACTTAGGGAAAAGTTTGAAACCTAACTATGCTTGTATATGCTTCTTCATGATGTATGATCTCTAATATATTGTTGGTTTAAGTTTCATGCTTCATGTTGTATTTAAAAGTTTAAAACCTCACCTTTAGGTTTCGGCCAAGGTTGAATTTGAGACTTAGGGAAAAGTTTGAAACCTAACTATGCATGTATATGCTTCCTTATGATGTATGATCTCTAATATATGGTTGGTTTGAGTTTCATGCTTCATGTTGTATTTAAAAGTTTAAAACCTCACCTTTAGGTTTCTGCCAAAGTTGAATTTGAGACTTAGAGCAAAGTTTTGAAATCTAACCATGCTTGCTTATGCTTCTTCATGATGTATGATCTCTTACATGTTGTTAGTTTAAGTTTCCATGCTACATGTTGTGTTGATAAGTGGGAACCTCACCTTTAGGTTTCGGCCAAGAATGAGTTAGGGTTTGTAGGAAGATCAAAACCCCAACCATGCATGATAATCACTCCTTATGATGTACTATGGACTTTAGGTCACCATGTTGTATGATATGCTTATGTTATGTGCACTTATGCCATCATGCTATGATTCCTTATGATATGCTTATGTTATTGCACATATGCCATCATGCTTTGATTCCTTATGATATGCTTATGTTATGTGCACTCATGCCATCATGTTATGATTCCTTATGATATGCTTATGTTATGTGCACCTCATGCTATCATAATATGTTATGAAAGGCTTATGTAAGATGAAAAGCCTAAGAGATGCTTCCCTTAAGTTGGGATTAAGAGCTCTCTTCATGATATGACATGAATAAGATATGCTATGATATGATAAGAAACATGATATGCTATTTTACTTTTGTATGGCTTGTACAAAGGGTGGGCTCCATAAGCGCCCCTAGGTCGATGGTTTATGAAACGGGCCTAGTAAAAAGGGATGGGCTCCTAAGTTGCCCATAGGTCGATGGTCTATGAAACGGGCCTAGTTCCTAGTAGGTTCAAGATTTGCTACCTTAGATCTATTTAGGATGCGCGCATTTATGTATGTATGTGGTACAAGCTGGGCCCTCATGTTGAAATTATGTTTAAGTATGTATATGATATATGTTTTCAAAAGGACATCTTGCATTTCATGATACATGTTTTCAAAAGAACATCTTGCATCTACAAGTTCATTTTATATGTTTTCCTTTAAGCTTACTTAAGATGCTCTTGAAAATATGTCTATGATGCTTATATGATCATGTTACTACTTTAAGTTTATGCTCTCACATGATATGATATGACTTTATGTTTATGCTCTTACATGATATGATGACTTTATGTTTATGCTCTCACATGATATGATATGACTTTATGCTTATGCTCTCACCTGTTATGTTATGATTTACCAAATGAACATGTTACCACTTTATGTTCATGCATGATTCATGATTTTTGTGAGTAGGAAATGGACTTACTAAGCCTATCGGCTTATAGTTTTTTTTTATGTTTCCTTGTACTGCAGAAAAAGGAAAGGAATGGCTACACTAAGAGGAGCAGCAGGAAGGGCAAGAGTGTGTGTGGTAGTGGCACGGTGGAAGAAAACTGCTTTATGCTTTTATGTTCTAAGTTTGCATATGAACCATGTGTTGTCTTTATGCTTTGATAGTACTTGAACTAGTATGGATAGTTATGCACTTATGTTCTCCATGTTTTATACTAGTATGTCTAAATGTTCAATATGATAAGCATGATGATTAGTTTAGAAAAAAAAACAACTAAATAACTGTTTCCGCTGCCATGATTTTATATATATACACGTATGACTGTATGTAACCCCGTCCCTCCTAAGTAGTGGGAGGGCGGGAGTTACAAGGACGAGTACATAGCATGGCGTACATGATAGATCCTATGGTTGAAGCATAAGGGATATTATCCATGCGGTCTCTCTCCTCTCTAGAAGAGGGACTTTGAGTCTTCGAAAGACTCACACCATGTGACAACGGCAGAAATCCTTTTTTGAAATTCTGCATGGTAAACCGTAGTAATACCGTGTCAATATATGTACTTTGACTTAGGCCAAGCAATATCTTAGATCTATCTCTATAGATCTTTATGCCTAGAATACAGGCTGCTTCACCTAAGTCCTTCGTTGAGAAATAATTCTCCAGCCATGTCTTTACAGACTGCAGCAAAGGGATGTCATTTCCAATGAGTAGTATGTCATCCACATACAATACAAGGAAGACAACTGTGTTCCCAATAACCTTCTTGTAGATATAGGGTTCATCTTCATTCTTGATGAAACCAAACTGTTTGATTGCATCATCGAATTAAAGATTCCAGCTTAGAGAAGCTTGCTTTAGTCCATAAATGGACTTATGTAGCTTGCATACTCTTCCAGTATGCAGTGGATCTACAAAACCCTCAGGTTGTGTCATGTACACATCCTCGAGAAAGTTTCCATTCAAAAAATGTGGTTTTGACATCCATATGCCAAATCTCATAATCGTGGTATGCTGCAATAGCAAGCATGATCCGAATGGACTTAAACATTGCTACTGGAGAAAAAGTTTCATCATAATCAATACCATGAATTTGCTTGAAACCTTTAGCTACCAAACGACCTTTATAGGTATGTATAAGTCCATTAATGTCAGTCTTTCTCTTAAAGACCCACTTACACCCAATAGGTTTGATACCTTTAGGTGGATCAACCAAAGTCCATAGTTGGTTGATGTACATGGATTCTATCTCGGATCTCATGTCCTCTAGCCATTTCTCAGAATCTGGGCTCATCACAGTTTCCTGATAGGAGGTAGGCTCAATCTCAACAAGCATAACGTCATCATGGTCAGACAAGAGAAATGAGTATCTCTCAGACTGACGACGTATCCTGTTAGACCTGCGAAGAGGTAGGTCTACTTGAACTGGTTGTTGTTCCTCAACTCCTTGTGCAACAATCTCATCATCCATAACATTTTGTGGTTCCAGTTCTGTTAGCTAGAGCCCTAGAGCCAATCATTTGATGATTGTATTTTGGACTTATTGTATCATATTCTATATATAAATAAAGTCATTTGTTTTTAGTTATTATACTTACTTGTATTGGTGCCAAATAAACTAAGAATAATAACGTCCTTGAGTAGAAGGTTCTTACTTATATCAATTGATTAGTTGAATCGATAGTGAGATGATATAGGGAACACTGCTCTTAATGATTCCTAGTCGAGTATTAACATTCAGGGACAATGTTAATGCAATAAGACTAGCATGTAGGTCAACTAGATGACTTGATCTCACAAGTCATGGATATAGAGATATCAAGTTGACACATGGGTATGCATTGGAGAATGTATACTGAATGACCCGCCATGAGAAAGTATCATGGATCGTTATATGAGTGTCATATACTTTCTCATGTGGCTATTAGTATGACTACTAGTCCTTAGACCAGAAGTCACCATGGATCCCTACATAAGGAGTTATGTACTTTAGTTTCGTCAAACGTCACCCGTAACTGGGTGGACTATAAAGGTGAATACTGGGTATATAACAAATTATGTGAAGGGATATGAGTGATGTAGATGGGATCTATCCCTCTTATATGACAGGAGAGACATCGGTATTCTTGATAGAGTGAGACCACGAAGTGCATGGCCATGCGCAAATGAGTCAATATGGGATATTGAGCTCATTTGATATAGTGAGTCTACTTGGAGTTCAAGATTTAGATTGGTTAGAGGATGACACGGTCTATGCCTCACATGTTAGTTAGAGCCAATCATTTGATGATTGTATCGACTCATTGTATCATATTCTTGTATATTAATAAAGGCATTTGTTTGGTTATTATACTTATTTGTATTAGTGCCAAATAGACTAAGTATAATAGCGTCCTTGAGTAGAAGATTCATACCTATATCAATCGATTAGTTGAATCAATTGTGAGATGATATAGGAAACACTACTCTAAATCATTCCTAGTCGAGTATTAACATTCAGGGACAATGTTAATGCAATAAGACTAGCATGTAGGTCAGCTCGATGACTTGATCTCACAAGTCATGGATATAGAGATATCAAGCTGACACATGGGTATACATTGGAGAATGTATACTGAATGACCCGCCATGAGAAAGTATCATGAATCGTTATATGAGTGTCATATACTTTCTCATGTGGCGATTAGTATGACTATTAGTCCTTAGACCTGAAGTCACCATGGATCCCTACATAAGGAGTTATGTACTTTGGTTTCGTCAAACGTCACCCGTAACTGGGTGGACTATAAAGGCGATTACTGGGTATATAACGAATTATGTAGAGGGATGTGAGTGATGTAGATGGGATCTATCCCTCCCATATGACGGGAGCGACATCGGTATTCTTGATAGAGTGAGACCACTAAGTGCATGGCCATGCCCTAATGAGTCAACATTAGATGTTGAGCGCATTTGATCGAATGAGTCTACTTGGAGTTCGAGATTTAGATTGATTAGAGGATGACACGGTCTATGCCTCATATTGATCAATCTAGATGTCTAGGATAGAAGGACAATGTCACATATTGTGAGGAGTCACAATTAGTAGTCACAAGGTGATGTCGGATCTCGACATTCTTGTAACTTGGATAGTAATGATGTGTTGCTAGATACCGCTCATTGCTTATGCTCCTAAATGGGTTTAGGCCATTGCCAACGTTACAAGAACCTATAGGGTCACACACTTAGGACAATTAGATGGAGATTAGGTTCATATGATGAACCAAGAGGATTAGATTCATTTGATGAATCAAATTGGATTAATAGTAATCCTAATTGGGCTAACTTGAGTTCGACTCAAGTTGATTCATGTGTTCAATGAGTCTAATTTTGATTTTGACTCATTGGATCAATTTAATATAATGAATTAGATTCATTATATTAAGTTGACTCGAATCAAATGGTTGGATTAGATCCACCATGGTAGAGATTGAGTTAAGTTTGACTTGACTTGAGAAGGAAGACCAAAGGTCAATTTTGACTTGACCTTTTGCCACCTCATTGGTGAGTTGGCATTAGGTGGACCAATGATGATATTCCACATCATCATGGGTGCCACCTCATGGAAGTTACAAAGCCATTTTCTTAATAACTTCACATTAATTGCATTTAATGGGGAGTTACACAAAGGAGAAGTGGCCAGCCACTTTGGTTTGAATGGGGAATTCATTTTTCATTCAAGTGGTGTATCTTTTTCTTCTTCCTCTCAAGCTCTCCCTCTCCCTCTCCTCCTTGCCTTGGCCGAATCTTACCAAGGTGCTAGCACACCTTTGTGTAAGGTTTTCTCCACCTACGTGTCCGTGTGGATACTTCTAGAGGACCGACGCTTGACGGTCTATAGATCCGGCAACTCCTTGGACGAGCGGGAACGCGAAAGGCACGCAACAAGAGTAAAGTTCTTAACATGTAGATCTAGGAGTAGATCTAAAAGGTTTTTCAAACTCGTACTCGTATTTATTTTTGTTTTTCCTTGCACGGATCTATTGGCCTTGGGTGATTCGGGGTTTCCGCGACGCGAAAAGCGATTTTCGTGGCCCGAAAAAACCCAACAGTGGTATCAGAGCCACGTGCAAGGCTTGTACGAGTTTGTTTTTGGTTTTATGGAAAACTAAAGTTTCTGTAATTTTCTGTAAAATTATGGTTTTCGAGTTTTTATGGGTAATTTTTCGTAGAAGAGAAGCACAAGTGTCTCGGCACTTGTAGGCTTCGGCTACCGGAAAGATTTTTCCAAAACGGCTTTGTTTCGCCCCAAAATTTTTTGGGGACAGCGGGCTTGGGTGCCATTAGATCGCTTAGGAGCAACTCGCGATGGTTAGATCGCGGGTAGGGGTACTGCCCCTAACCCCGCAAGGGGATTTTCTCCGCAGTTGGACCCGAAATCGCTAAAAACGAACCCGCCGGGAAGATTTTTCCAAAACGGCAATGTCTTGGCCCAAATCATTTTGGGACAGCGGGTTTAGGTGCTGTTGGATCGCAAGGAACCCTCGCGATGGTTAGATCGCGGGTATGGCCGCTGCCCTTGGCCCCGCAAAGGGATCCGTTCCGTGATTGCTCCCGAAACTGCTAAACGGGTCCGCCGGGAAATTTTATTCGTAAAAATTGTAAAAATTAATTTTAAAATGACAGAAAAATATGAAAAATATATAATTTTGAATTATATATTAATTTTGTGATAGTCATGGCCCAAAAACCCAATATGATTGGATTGTGTTGTAATTCATAATACGGCCTGCGTGCCGTTATGTGTTTGCGAGTGTTGTATTATATTCGCGACCTACGCGTCGTGCCTTCTCTTATATTCTTGTTGTAAATTAGATTTAGACTCAAATGTAACTCGAGTTTCAAATTGTAATGTACAAATTGGAGCGGTGGAGGGTCCACATGAGACGGAGTTCCGAGGCGGGCACGAGCAACACAAGGTGGTCAAAGGGAGGAGCTTGGAGAAGCTGTTGACCCTAGGTTGACCAATCGATCTTCTCATTGGCTTGAGAAGATCATAGTAGGGCCATGACTAAATCACAAATAGATTAATTAATTGCTTGTGTATGTGATGCATATTTAAAAAGTAGTTAATTAATTAGTGCCCTACGATTAGATTAGATCTAAGTCGTGCACATGATGCACCCTTGCGATTAGATTAGATCTAAGTCATGCACAAGATGCATCCCTTTCAATTAGATTAGATCTCAATCGACTCAACTCTAATGCCTAACCGTGCCGTGATACCTATCACTACCTCGATCACATGTATTGTTGAATTTGCCAAAGCAGAGCAATACATATTATCTTGGTAGGGTACGAAGGGACAATCTTGGTCCCGCCTATCAACGCATGGGTGAATACAAAATCAATTAGATTGAGTATTCCTAGTTACTCGGTTGGATCGAGTCAACTATAGCCATTCTTCCAATAAGTTGGAAAGGTAGGACAAAATCACGTTTATATTAACTCTCGGGCGTATTAGCCAAAGCTAACTCGAGTTTTAATATAAATATGGATCTTGATCCTATAAACAAGAGTTGCATAGAGATGTAATTGGTAATCGTTACCTACCGATCATACTAAGCCTTGGGCGTATTAGCCAAAGCTAACTCAAGGGTTAGTATGATGTGGATCTTGTCCCACATGAATTATAGTATTCAGTGGGAGCATCATTTAGTTAAAGGCCTAATTAAATGATTTTTAAAGAATATGATATTTATTTCTGCAAATTTTTGTTGTAGATAACCATGACGTCGAACACGAATTCCTTCTCCCTGTGATCTGTCCTTGAGAAGGACAAGCTCAACGGAGCGAATTTCCTGGACTGGTACAGGAACTTGAGAATAGTTCTCACCCAGGAACGTAAACTGTACGTTCTGGAGCAGCCCATTCCGGAGGCTCCTCCTGCCAATGCCCCGCGAGCAGACAAAGATGCTTACAAGAAGCATCAAGACGACGCATTAGATGTGTCCTGTCTAATGCTCACGACCATGAACTCTGAGCTTCAGAAGCAACACGAGTTGATGGGCGCTTACGATATGGTTGAGCATCTTCGCCAACTATATCAGGGACAAGCGAGGCATGAGAGATTTGAGATCTCGAAGGCACTGTTTCAGTGCAAGATGTCAGACGGGGCTCCTGTAGGTCCTTATGTACTCAAGATGATTGGGTACATAGAGAACCTACAAAGACTGGGGTTCCCACTTGGCCAAGAGCTGGCCACTGACTTGATCTTGCAGTCCTTGCCGGATAGCTATAGTCAATTCGTTCTCAACTATAACATGAACGAGATAGACAAGCCACTGCCCGAGCTACTTAGTATGTTACGAACTGCTGAGATTAACCATAAGAAGGTTAAGCCCATTCTGATGGTCAAGAAGCACAAGGGCAAGGGCAAGCCCAAAGGTAAGGGAAAGTCCCAAACCAAGGGCAAAGGCAAGGCACTGAAGCCTAAAGGAGGGGTCGCCAAGGATGCTACCTGCTTCCACTGCGGTCAGACCGGGCACTGGAAGAGGAACTGCAAGGTATACTTGGAGGATCTTAAGAAGAAGCGAAGTGAGACTTCCACTTCAGGTATATATGTTATAGAAGTCAATCTATCTATTTCTACATCATGGGTATTAGATACTGGATGTGCTTCTCACATTTGTACTGATGTGCAGGCGCTGAGAAATAGCAGAGCATTGGCAAAGGGCGAGGTGGACCTACGAGTAGGCAATGGAGCACGGGTTGCTGCTGTTGCTGTAGGAACTTATCAGCTATCTCTGCCCTCTGGGTTTGTACTAGATTTAGATGATTGTTGTTATGTGCCTACTCTTACTAAGAACATAGTTTCAGTTTCTTGTTTAGACAAGAAAGGATACTCTTTTATAATAAAAGACAAATGTTGTTCTGTTTATTTAAAAGATATGTTCTATTGTAGTGCACCACTAATAAACAGACTCTATATTCTAGACCTTGAGAGCCCTATCTATAACATTAGTACCAAAAGGTTCAAGTCAAATGACTTGAACCAAACCTACCTCTGGCACTGGCGCTTAGGTCATATAAATGACAAGCGCTTATCCCAGCTTCATAAGGATGGTTTGCTTGACTCATTTGATTTTTAATTATATGAGATATGCGAGTCATGCCTACGAGGCAAGATGACCAAGACCCCCATTAGTGGGCATAGTGAGAGAGCAACTGATTTGTTAGGACTCATACATAGTGATGTATGTGGCCCTTTCAATGTTGCTGCTAGAGGCAGTTATAGATACTTCATCACATTTACTGATGACTTCAGTAGATATGGTTATATGTACTTGATGACACATAAGTCTGAATCTTTTGAAAAGTTCAAAGAATTCAAGAATGAAGTACAGAACCAGCTTGGCAAGAGTATTAATATACTTCGATCAGATCGAGGTGGAGAATACCTTAGCCATGAGTTTCGTGACTACCTAGCTGAGTGTGGGATTCTATCCCAACTCACTCCTCCTGGAACACCACAGTGGAATAGTGTATCCGAAAGGAGGAATCGTACCCTATTAGATATGGTACGATCTATGATGAGTCACACAGATCTTCCGACATATCTATGGGGATATGCTCTAGATACGGCAGCTTTCATACTCAACCGAGTTCCATCAAAGGTCGTGATAAAGACACCATATAGGATATGGACTGGAAGAGATGCCCAGGTGTCTTTCATGAGGATTTGGGGTTGTGAGGCTTACGTACGACGTCAAGTCTCAGACAAATTTGGACCCAAATCCGACAAGTGCTATTTCATCGGATATCCCAAGGAAACTAAGGGATATTACTTCTACATTCCCAGTCAGCACAAGGTAGTTGTGGCAAAGACTGGGGTCTTTCTAGAAAGGGACTTTGTTTCTAGAAAGACTAGTGGGAGCGCGTTCGATCTTGAAGAAGTTCAAGATGCGAACAATAGCACTGATGCCTCGATGGAAGTTGAACTGGAACCACAAAGTGTTGTGGATGATGTTGTTCCACAAAGAGTTGAGGAACAACCAGTTCAAGTAGACATACCTCTTCGCAGGTCTGATAGGGTACGTCGTCAGCCTGAGAGATACTCATTTCTCTTGTCTGACCATGATGACATTGTGCTCATAGAGGATGAGCCTACCACCTATCAGGAAGCTGTGATGAGACCAGATTCCGAGAAATGGCTAGAAGCCATGAGATCCGAGATGGAATCCATGTACACCAACCAAGTATGGACTTTGGTTGATCCACCTGAAGGGTAAAACCCATTGGGTGCAAGTGGGTCTTTAAGAGAAAGATTGACATGGATGGACTTATCTATAAAGGTCGCTTGGTAGCTAAAGGTTTCAAGCAGATTCATGGTATTGACTATGATGAAACCTTTTCTCCAGTAGCGATGTTTAAGTCCATTTGGATCATGCTTACTATTGCAGCCTACCATGACTATGAGATATGGCAGATGGATGTCAAAACCGCGTTTCTGAATGGAAACCTACTCGAGGATGTGTACATGACACAACCTGAGGGTTTTGTAGATCCACAGCATACTAGCAGAGTATGCAAGCTGCATAGGTCCATTTATGGACTAAAGCAAGCTTCTCGAAGCTGGAATCTTCTATTCGATGATGCAATCAAACAGTTTGGTTTCGTCAAGAACGAATATGAGCCTTGTGTCTTCAAGAAGGTTGTAGGGGACATAGTTGTCTTCCTCATATTGTATGTGGATGACATACTGCTCATTGGGAAGGACATCCCTATGCTTCAGTCTGTCAAGACCTGGCTAGGGAGTTGCTTCTCAATGAAGGACTTAGGTGAGGCATCCCGCATTCTAGGGATACAGATCTATAGAGATAGATCTAAGAGATTGCTTGGCCTAAGTCAGAGTACATACATTGACAAGGTACTCCTTCGGTTTGCCATGGAGAATTCCAAGAAGGGATTTCTGCCGATGTCACATGGCGTGAGTCTTTCGAAGACTCAAGGTCCCTCTTCTAGAGAGTAGAGAGACCGCATGGATCTGATCCCTTATGCCTCAGCCATTGGATCGATCATGTACGCGATGCTATGTACTCGACCTGATGTCTCGTATGCTTTGAGCATGACGAGCAGATACCAGTCAGATCCAGGTGAAAGTCACTGGATATCGGTCAAGAATATTCTTAAGTACTTACGAAGGACTAAAGAATATTTCTTGATATATGGAGGCAATGCTGAGCTAACTAGAAAGGGTTACAGTGATGCCAGCTTCCAAACCGATCAGGATGATTACCGATCGCAATCAGGGTTCATGTTTTGCTTAAATTGTGGTGCTGTGAGCTGGAAGAGTTCGAAACAGGACACAGTAGCTGATTCTACAACAGAGGCCGAGTATATTGCTGCATCAGAGGCAACAAAGGAGGCAGTTTGGATCCGTAAGTTCATCACTGAACTTGGGGTGGTTCCTAGCATCGCTGATCCAGTTGAGCTCTATTGTGACAACAATGGAGCTATAGCACAGGCGAAGGAACCTCGCTCACACCAGCGGACCAAGCACATACAACGGCGCTTCCATCTCATTCGAGAGATTATCGATAGAGGAGATGTGAAGATTTGTAGAGTACCTACAGAGGCTAACATCGCAGATCCCTTGACCAAGGCTTTGGCACAGAGGAAGCATGATGGTCACACTAGGTCATTAGGCCTTAGAGCCTATACTGATTGGCACTAGTGCTAGTGGGAGATTGTTAGTTAGAGCCTTAGAGTCAATCATTTGATGATTGTATGGACTCATTGTATCATATTCTTGTATATTAATAAAGTCATTTGTTTGGTTATTATACTTATTTGTATTAGTGCCAAATAGACTAAGTATAATAGCGTCCTTGAGTAGAAGATTCATACCTATATCAATCGATTAGTTGAATCGATAGTGAGATGATATAGGGAACACTACTCTAAATCATTCCTGGTCGAGTATTAACATTCAGGGACAATGTTAATGCAATAAGACTAGCATGTAGGTCAGCTCGATGACTTGATCTCACAAGTCATGGATATAGAGATATCAAGCTGACACATGGGTATACATTGGAGAATGTATACTGAATGACCCACCATGAGAAAGTATCATGGATCGTTATATGAGTGTCATATACTTTCTCATGTGGCTATTAGTATGACTATTAGTCCTTAGACCTGAAGTCACCATGGATCCCTACATAAGGAGTTATGTACTTTGGTTTTGTCAAACGTCACCCGTAACTGGGTGGACTATAAAGGCGATTACTGGGTATATAACGAATTATGTAGAGGGATGTGAGTGATGTAGATGGGATCTATCCCTCCCATATGACGGTAGCGACATCGGTATTCTTGATAGAGTGAGACCACTAAGTGCATGGCCATGCCCAAATGAGTCAACATTAGATGTTGAGCTCATTTGATCGAGTGAGTCTACTTGGAGATCAAGATTTAGATTGATTAGAGGATGACACGGTCTATGCCTCATATTGATCAATCTAGATGTCTAGGATAGAAGGACAATGTCACATATTGTGAGGAGTCACAATTAGTAGTCACAAGGTGATGTCGGATCTCGACATTCTTGTAACTTGGGTAGTAATGATGTGTTTCTAGATACCGCTCATTGCTTACGCTCCTAAATGGGTTTAGGGCATTGCCAACATTACTAGAACCTATAGGGTCACACACTTAGGACAATTAGATGGAGATTAGGTTCATATGATGAACCAAGAGGATTAGATTCATTTGATGAATCAAATTGGATTAAGAGTAATCCTAATTGGGCTAACTTGAGTTCGACTCAAGTTGATTCATGTGTTCAATGAGTCTAATTTTGATTTTGACTCATTGGATAAATTTAATTTAATGAATTAGATTCATTATATTAAGTTGACTCGAATCAAATGGTTGGATTAGATCCACCGTGGTAGAGATTGAGTCAAGTTTGACTTGACTTGAGAAGGAAGACCAAAGGTCAATTTTGACTTGACCTTTTGCCACCTCATTGGTGAGTTGACATTAGGTGGACCAATGATGATATTCCACATCATCATGGGTGCCACCTCATGGAAGTTACAAAGCCATTTTCTTAATAACTTCACATTAATTGTATTGAATGGGGAGTTACACAAAGGAGAAGTGGCCGGCCACTTTGGTTTGAATGGGGAATTCATTTTTCATTCAAGTGGTGTATCTTCTTCTTCTTCCTCTCAAGCTCTCCCTCTCCCTCTCCTCCTTGCCTTGGCCGAATCTTACCAAGGTGCTAGCACACCTTTGTGTAAGGTTTTCTCCACCTACGTGTCCGTGTGGATACTTCTAGAGGACCGACGCTTGACGGTCTAGAGATCCGGCAACTCCTTGGACGAGCGGGAACGCGAAAGGCACGCAACAAGGGTAAAGTTCTTAACATGTAGATTTAGGAGTAGATCTAAAAGGTTTTTCAAACTCGTACTCGTATTTATTTTTGTTTTTCCTTGGACGGATCCGTTGGCCTTGGGTGATTCGGGGTTTCCGCGATGCGAAAAGCGGTTTTCGAGGCCCGAAAAAACCCAACATCACATTGATCAATCTAGATGTCTAGGATAGAAGGACACTTGTCATATTTTGTGAGGAGTCACAATTAGTAGTCACAAGGTGATGTCGGGTCTCGACATTCTTGTAACTTGGGTAGCAATGATGTATTGCTAGATGTCGCTCATTGCTTATGTTTCTAAAGGAGTTTAGAAGCATTTCCAACGTTACAAGAACCTATTGGGTCATACACAAAGAACAAGTGGATGGAGATTAGGTTCATAGGATGAACCAATTGGATTAGGTTCATATGATGCACCAATGATTGGATTCGGAAATTAGACTTATTGAGTTAGACTCAATTAGATTCAATTGTTGAATAAGTCTAATTTAAATTTGATTCATTGAGTCAATTTGTATTAATGAATTGAGATTCATTAAATTCAAATTGGCTTGAATCAAAGATTGGATTTAACTCAACAAGGAAGACAAATTAGTCAATTTTGACTTGACCAAATGGGAAGTTGAGACATCAAGTTTGACTTGATGAATTGCCACTTCATGGAGGATGACTCATCCTACATGGCAGCCACATCATCTCCACCTCATGAGGTGTGCCACCTCATGGAGGTTACACCTTCCATTCCATTTAATGTGGCCGGCCACATTAAATGGGGAGGTTACAATGGTGTGGCCGGTCACACTAATGCAAAAGGAGGTTTTGTTTTGTGGCAATTGATGTGGGTTAATGCTTGCTTCTTCTTCCTTGGGTCCTTGCTCCTCTTTGCTGTGGTTGCTGTGAGCTATCATGGAGGGAGAAGGTGTATGAGTTGTTTTCCAAGAAAAGGGTGAAGTGAAGGTCACAAAGGAGGGTACCTAGAGGATTATGTGAGATCCCTTTTCTTTCTCTCCTTTCTCCCCTTTTTAAATCCTACCCGAGAGCCCTAGAGAGTGTTAGCACACTTGGGTGCTCTCTTCTCCATCCTTGAGTGTTAGAGAACAACTCTTGTTCGTGTGGATATCACTAGAGAGTTGTCTACGTTGACAACTTTGAGATCCGGCGTACCGTTGGACGAGCGGGATTTGCGAGGCCACGCTTCGAAGGTAAAATGTTTTTCCTTTGTAGATCTACTGTAGATCGTAGTTTAAAACTCGTACTCGTGTTTTCGGAAAGTTTTATTCGCACGAGATCCAATGGTTAGGGTGATTCGGGGTTTCCGCGACGCGAAAATACGGTTTTCGCGGCTCGAAAAATCCAACAGTGGTATCAGAGCCACGTGCGAAGCTTGTACGAGTTTAGTTTTTGTTTTTGTGACAAAAAATTCAGTTCTATGATATTCTGTAATTTTATGGTTTTTAGAGTTTTTATGGGTATTTTTCTCGTAGAAGCGAAGCACAAGTGTTTCGGCACTTGTAGGCTTCGACTACCGAGAAGAATTTTTCAAAACGGCAAAGTTTCGCCCCAAGATTTTTTGGGACAGCGGGCTAAGGCGCTCTTGGATCGCTTAGGAGCAACTCGCGATGGTTAGATCGCGGGTAGGGGTACTGCCCCTAACCCCGTAAGGGGATTTGCTCCGCGATTGCGCCCGAAATCGCTAATCGGGACCGCAGGGAAAAATTTACTCATAAAATCAGTAAAATTATGTAAATTACAGAAAATTATGAAAAAATATATAATTTTGAATTATATATTATTTTTGTGATAGTCATGGCCCAAAGACCCAATTTGATTGGACAATATGTGTTGTAATTCATAATACGGTCTGCGTGACGTTATGTGATGTGCGTGCTTGTATTTTTATTTTTATTTTATTTTCACGACCTGCGCGTCGTGCCTTTCTCATATATTCTGTTGTAAATTAGATTTAGACTCGAATGTAACTCGAGTTTCAAAATTGTAATATACAAAATTGGAGCGGTGGAAGGTCCACTCAAGACGGAGTTACGAGGAAGGCGCGAGCAGCACAAGGTGGTCAAAAGGAAGGCGCTTGAGAAGTTGACCTTAGATTGACCATCCGATCTTCTCATTGGCTTGAGAAGATCGTAGTAGGGGCCATGACATAATCACAAAATTTAATTAATTACTTGTGTATGTGATGCATGTTTAATTAAGTAATTAATTAGTGCCTAACGATTAGATTAGATCTAAATCGTGCACATGATGCACCATACGATGAGATTAGATCTAAATCGAGTATATGATACGCATCATCGTTTAGATTAGATCTAAAACGCGTCAACTCGTAATGCCTACCATGCCGTGATACCTACCACTACCTCGATCGCATGCTGTTGTTGAATTGCCAAAGCAGAGCAACACATACTATCTTGGTAGGGTACGGAGGGACAATCTTGGTCCTACCTATCAACGCATGGGAGAGTACAACTCAATTAGATTGAGTATTCCTAGTTAACTCGGTTGGATCGAGTATAACTATAGGCATTCTTCCAACGGTTGGAAAGATAGGTTAAAATCACATTTATATTAACTCTCGGGCGTATTAGCCAAAGCTAACTCGAGTTTTAATATCAATGCGGATCTTGATCCTATAAACAAGAGTTGCATAGAGATGTAATTGGTAATCATTACCTACCGATCATACTAAGTCTTGGGCGTATTAGTCAAAGCTAACTCAAGGGTTAGTATGATGTGGATCTTGTCCCACATGAATTATAGAATTCAGTGGGAGCATCATTTAGTTAAAGGCCTAATTAAATAATTAAGAATATGATACTTATTTCTGCATTTATTTCTGTTGTAGAATTGCCATGACGTCGAACACGAGCATCTTCTCTCTACGTTCTGTCCTTAAGAAGGACAAGCTCAACGGAGCAAATTTCCTGGACTGGTACAGGAATCTGAGAATAGTTCTCACTCAGGAACGTAAATTGTACGTTCTGGAGCAGCCCATTCCGGAGGCTCCTCCTGCCACTGCCATGCGAGCAGACTGTGATGCTTACAAGAAGCATCAAGATGACACATTAGATGTGTCTTGTCTTATGCTCGCGACCATGAACTCTGAGCTTCAGAAGCAACATGAGTTGATGGGTGCTTACGATATGGTTGAACATCTTTGTCCCCTATATCAAGGACAAGCAAGGCACTGGAAGAGGAACTCCAAAGAATACCTGGAAGATCTTAAGAAGAAGAGAAATAAGATTTCTACTTCAGGTATACATGTTATAGAAGTCAACCACTCTATTTTATTCATCGTGGGTATTAGATATCGGATGTGCTTCGCACATTTGTACTAATGTACAAGCGCTGAGGAATAGCAGGGCATTGATGAAGGGTGAGATAGACCTACGAGTAGGCAATGGAGCACGGGTTGCTGCCATTGCTGTAGGAACTTACCATCTATCTCTGCCCTCTGGGCTTGTACTAGAATTAGATGATTGTTGTTATATGCCTGCCTTAACTAAGAACATAATTTCAGTTTCTTGTTTGGACAAGAAAGGATTTTCGTTTATAATAAAGAACAAATGTTGTTCCGTCTATTTAAACGATATGTTCTATAGTAGTGCACCTCCGACAAACGGACTCTATATTCTAGACCTTGAGAGCCCTATCTATAACATAAATACCAAGAGGTTCAAGTCAAATGACCTGAAACAAACATACCTCTGGCAATGTCGCTTAGGTCATATAAATGACAAGCGCTTATCCCAGCTCCATATGGATGGTTTGCTGGACTCATTTGATTTAGAATCATATGAGATATGCGAGTCATGCCTACGAGGCAAGATGACCAAGACTCCCTTTAGTGGGCACAGCGAAAGAGCAACTGATTTGTTAGGACTCATACATAGTGATGTATGTGGCCCTTTCTGTTGGGTTTTTTTGGGCCGCGAAAATCGCTTTTCGCGTCGCGAAAACCCTGAATCACCCATGCCACTGGATCTCGTGCGAAGAAAAAGTTTCGAAAATATGAGTACGAGTTTTAAACTTTGATCTACAGTAGATCTACAAAGGGAAAACACTTTTTACCTTTGAAGCGTGCCCTCGCAAATCCCGCAAGTCCAAGGTACGCCGGATCTCGAAGTTGTCAACGTAGACAACTCTCTAGTGATATCCACACGAACAAGAAGTGTTCTCTAACACTCAAGGATGGAGAAGAAGAGCACCACAAGTGTGCTAGCACTTTCTAGGGCTCTCGAGTAGGATTTAAAAAGGGAGAAAGGAGAGAAAGAAAAAGAATCTCACATACTACTCTAGGTACCCTCCTTTGTGACCTTCACTTCACCCTTTCTCTTGGAACTCAACACATTCCTCTTCACCTTGCTTGAAACTCTCAGCCAAGAAGAGGAGAAGGAGGAGGAAGAGAGCTAAGGAAGAAGATGCATTCAACACCACTTGAATTGCACAAAATGAAACCTCTTCCCACATTAGTGTGGCCGGCCACACACATGAAACTCCCCTCATTAATGTGGCCGGCCACATTAAATGGAATGGTGTGTAACCTCCATTAGGTGGCACACCATGATGAGGTGGAGATGATGTGGCACGGTAAGTCATGCCATGTAGGATGAGTCAACCTTCATGATGTGGCAATACATCAAGTCAAACTTGATGTTTCAACTTTCATTTGGTCAAGTCAAAATTGACCAATTCTCTTCCTTGTTGAGTTAAAACCAACATTTGGTTTAAGTCAATTTTAATTTAATGAATCTTAATTCATTAATATAAATTGACTCAATGAATCAAATTTAAATTAGACTCATTCAACAATTGAATCTAATTGAGTCTAACTCAATAAGTCTAAATTGAATTAATCTGAATCCAATCTTTGGTGCATCATATGAACCTAATCCAATTGGTTCATCATACGAACCTAATCTCCATCCACTTGTTCTTTGTGTGTGACCCAATAGGTTCTTGTAACGTTGGCAATGTTTCTAAACTCCTTTAGAAACATAAGCAATGAGCGGCATCTAGCAATATATCATTGCTACCCAAGTTACAAGAATGTTGAGATCCAACATCACCTTGTGACTACTAATTGTGACTCCTCACAAAATACGACAAGTGTCCTTCTATCCTAGACATCTAGATTGATCAATATGAGGCATAGACCGTGTCATCCTCTAATCAATCTAAATCTTGTACTCCAAGTAGACACACTAAATCAAATGAGCTCAATATCCTATATTGACTCATTTGGGCATGGCCATGCACTTCGTGGTCTCACTCTATCAAGAATACCGATGTCACTCCCATCATATAGGAGGGATAGATCCCATCTACATCACTCACATCCCTCCGCATAATTTGTTACATACCCAGTAATCGCCTTTATAGTCCACCCAGTTACGGGTGACGTTTGACGAAACTAAAGTACATAACTACTTATATAGGGAACCATGGTGACTTCAGGTCTAACGACTAGTAGTCATACTAATAGCCACATGAGAAAGTATATGACACTCATATAATGATCCATGATACTTTCTCATGGTGGGTCATTCAGTATACATTCTCTAATGCATACCCATGTGTCAACTTGATATCTCTATATCCATGACTTGTGAGATCAAGTCATCGAGTTGACCTACATGCTAGTCTTATTGCATTAACATTGTCCCTGAATGTTAATACTTGACTAGGAATGATTTAGAGTAGTGTTCCCTATATCATCTCACTATCGATTCAACCAATCGATTGATATTGGTAAAAACCTTCTACTCAAGGACGTTATTATACTTAGTTTATTTGGCACCAATACAAGTAAGTATAATAACCAAAAACCAAATGCCTTTATTTATATAGAATATGATACAACAAGTCCAAAATACAATCATCAAATGATTGGCTCTAGGGCTCTAGCTAATAATCTCCCACTAGCACTAGTGTCAATCAGTGTAGGCTCAAAGCCCCAATGACCTAGTGTGACCATCATGCTTCCTCTGTGCCAAAGCCTTGGTCAAGGGATCTGCGATGTTAGACTCTGTAGGTACTCTGTAAATCTTCACATCTCCTCTCTCGATAATCTCTCAAATGAGATGGAAGCGCCGTAGTATGTGTTTGGTCCGCTGGTGTGAGCGAGGTTCCTTCGCCTGTGCTATAGCTCCATTGTTGTCACAATAGAGCTCAATGGGATCAGCAATGCTAGGAACCACCCCAAGTTCAGTGATGAACTTGCGGATCCAAACTGCCTCCTTTGCTGACTCTGATGCAGCAATGTACTCGGCTTCTATTGTAGAATCAGCTACTGTGTCCTACTTAGAACTCTTCCAGCTCACAGCACCACCATTAATGCAAAACACGAACCCCGACTGCGATCTATAGTCATCTTGGTCGGTCTGGAAGCTAGCATCACTGTAACCCTTTACAGCTAGCTCATCATTACCTCAATATATCAAGAAATATTCTTTAGTCCTTCTCAAGTACTTAAGAATATTCTTGACCGCTATCCAGTGACTTTCACCTGGATCTGACTGGTATCTGCTAGTCATGCTCAAAGCATACGAGACATCAGGTCGAGTACATAGCATGGCGTACATGATCGATCCTATGGCTGAGGCATAAGGGATCTGATCCATGCGATCTCTCTCCTCTCTAGATGAGGGACCTTGAGTCTTCGAAAGACTCACGCCATGTGACATCGGCAAAAATCCCTTCTTGGAGTTCTGCATGGCAAACCGTAGGAGTACCTTGTCAATGTATGTACTCTGACTTAGGCCAAGCAATCTCTTAGATCTATCTCTATAGATCTGTATCCCTAGAATGCGGGATGCCTCACCTAAGTCCTTCATTGAGAAGCAACTCCCTAGCCCGGTCTTGACAGACTGAAGCATAGGGATGTCCGTCCCAATGAGTAGTATGTCATCCACATACAATATGAGGAAGACAACTATATCCCCTACAACCTTCTTGTAGACACAAGGCTCATCTTCGTTCTTGATGAAACCAAACTGTTTGATTGCATCATCGAATCGAAGATTCCAGCTCCGAGAAGCTTGCTTTAGTCCATAAATGGACCTATGCAGCTT
Source organism: Zingiber officinale (assembly GCF_018446385.1). Taxonomy (NCBI): domain Eukaryota; kingdom Viridiplantae; phylum Streptophyta; class Magnoliopsida; order Zingiberales; family Zingiberaceae; genus Zingiber; species Zingiber officinale. Next base: position 14,783,455 of record NC_056004.1, read on the forward strand.
GCATACTCTGCTAGTATGCTTTGGATCTACAAAACCCTCAGGTTGTGTCATGTACACATCCTCGAGTAGGTTTCCATTCAGAAACACGGTTTTGACGTCCATCTGGTAAGCTGCAATAGCAAGCATGATCCGAATGGACTTAAACATCGCTACTGGAGAAAAGGTTTCATCATAGTCAATACCATGAATCTGCTTGAAACCTTTAGCTACCAAGCGACCCTTATAGATAAGTCCATCCATGTCAGTCTTTCTCTTAAAGACCCACTTGCACCCAATGGGTTTTACCCCTTCAGGTGGATCAACCAAAGTCCATACTTGGTTGGTGTACATAGATTCCATTTCGGATCTCATGCCTCTAGCCATTTCTAGGGATCTGGTCTCATCACAGCTTCTTGATAGGTGGTAGGCTCATCCTCTATGAGAACAACGTCATCATGGTCAGACAAGAGAAATGAGTATCTCTCAGGCTGACGATGTACCCTATCAGACCTGCGAAGAGGTATGTCTACTTGAATTGGTTGTTGTTCCTCAACTCCTTGTGGAACAACATCATCCACAACACTTTGTGGTTCTAGTTCAACTTCCATCGAGGCTTCAGTGCTATTGTTCGCATCTTAAAATTCTTTCAAGATCGAACGTGCTCCCACTAGTCTTTCTAGAAACAAAGTCCCTTTCTAGAAAGACCCCAGTCTTTGCTACAACTACCTTATGCTGACTGGGAATGTAGAAGTAATATCACTTAGTTTCCTTGGGATATCCAATAAAATAGCACTTGTCGGATTTGGGTCCTAACTTGTCTGAGACTTGACGTCTAACGTAAGACTCACAACCCCAAATCCTCATGAAAGACACCTGGGCATCTCTCCTAGTCCATATCCTATATGGTGTCTTTATCACGGCCATGGATGGAACTCGGTTGAGTATAAAAGCTGTCGTGTCTAGAGCATAACCCCAAAGGTATGTCGGAAGATCTGTGTGACTCATCATAGATCAAACCATATCTAATAGGGTATGATTCCTCCTTTCGGATACACCATTCCACTGTGGTGTTCCAGGAGGAGTGAGTTGGGATAGGATCCCACACTCAGCTAGGTAGTCACGGAACTCATGGCTAAGGTATTCTCCACCTCGATCGAATCAAAGTATCTTAATACTCTTGCCAAGCTGGTTCTGTACTTCATTCTTGAATTTTTTGAACTTTTCAAAGGATTCAGACTTATGTGCCATCAAGTACACATAACAATATCTACTGAAGTCATCAGTAAATCTGATGAAGTATCTATAATCGCCTCTAGCAGCAACATTGAAAGGGCCACATACATCACTATGTATGAGTCCTAACAAATCAGTTGCTCTCTCGCTGTGCCCACTAAAGGGAGTCTTGGTCATCTTGCCTTGTAGGCATGACTCGCATATCTCATATTATTCTAAATCAAATGAGTCCAGCAAACCATCCTTATGGAGCTGGGATAAGCGCTTGTCATTTATATGACCTAAGTGACAGTGACAGTGCCAGAGGTAGGTTTGGTTCATGCCATTTGACTTGAACCTCTTGGTATTTATGTTATAGATAGGGCTCTCAAGGTTTAGAATATAGAGTCCGTTCATTAGAGGTGCACTACAATAGAACATATCGTTTAAATAGACAAAACAACATTTGTTCTTTATTGTAAACGAAAATCCTTTCTTGTCCAAACAAGAAACTGAAATTATGTTCTTAGTCAAGGCATGCACATAACAACAATCATCTAATTCTAGTACAAGCCTAGAGGGCAGAGATAGATGGTAAGTTCCTGTAGCAATAGCAGCAACCCGTGCTTTATTGCCTATTCATAGGTCTATCTCACCCTTCGTCAATGCCCTGCTATTTCTCAGCGTTTGTACATTAGTACAAATGTGCGAAGCACATCCGGTATCTAATACCCACGATGAAGACTTCTATAACATGTATACCTGAAGTAGAAATCTTATTTCTCTTCTTCTTAAGATCTTCCAGGTATTCATTGGAGTTCCTCTTCCAGTGCCTTGCTTGTCCTTAATATAGGTGACAAAGATGTTCAACCATATCGTAAGCGCCCATCAACTCATGTTGCTTCTGAAGCTCAGAGTTCATGGTCGCGAGCATAAGACAGGACACATCTAATGCATCATCTTGATGCTTCTTGTAAGCATCTCGGTCTGCTCGCGTGGCAGTGGCAGGAGGAGCCTCCGGAATGGGCTGCTCCAGAACGTACAGTTTACATTCTTAGGTGAGAACTATTCTCAAGTTCATGTACCAGTCTAGGAAATTTGCTTCGTTGAACTTGTCCTTCTTAAGGACAGATCGTAGGGAGAAGATGTTCGTATTCGACGTCATGATAATCTACAACAGAAATAAATGCAGAAATAAGTATCATATTCTTAATCATTTAATTAGGCCTTTAACTAAATGATGCTACCACTGAATTCTATAATTAATGTGGGACAAGATCCACATCTTACTAACCCTTGAGTTAGCTTTGGCAAATATGCCTAAGACTTAGTATGATCGGTAGGTAACGATTACCAATTACATCTCTATGCAACTCTTGTTTATAGGATCAATATCCGTATTTATATTAAAACTCGAGTTAGCTTTGGCTAATACTCCTGAGAATTAATATATATGTGATTTTGACCTATCTTTCCAACCGTTGGAAGAATGCCTATAGTTATACTCGATCCAACCGAGTTAACTAGGAATACTCAATCTAATTGAGTTGTACTCACCCATGCGTTGATAGGCGGGACCAAGATTGTTCCTCCGTACCCTACCAAGATAGTATGTGTTGCTTTGCTTTGGCAGATTCAACAACAACATGCGATCGAGGTAGTGGCAGGTATCACGGCATGGTAGGCATTACGAGTTGACGTGAATTAGATCTAATCTAAACGATGATGCGTATCATATACTCGATAGATCTAATCTAATCGAAGGGTGCATCATGTGCACGACTTAGATCTAATCTAATCGTAAGACACTAATTAATTACTTAATTAACTAGCATGCATCACATACACACAAAACAATTAATTAAATAATTAATCAAATAATTTTGTGATTATGTCATGGCCCTACTACGATCTTCTCAAGCCAATGAGAAGATCGGATGGTCAACCTAAGGTCAACAGCTTCTCAAGCTCCTTCCTTTGACCACCTCGTGTTGCTCGCGCCCTCCTCGTAACTCCGTCTCGAGTGGACCTTTCCACCGCTTCAAAATTTACTTTACATTTTGAAACTCGAGTTACATTCGAGTCTAAATCTAATTTACAACAAGAATAAAAGAGAAAGGCACGACGCGCAGGTCACGAAAAATAAAAACATACAACACGCACATCACATTACGGCACGCAGGCAGTATTATGAATTACAACACGAATTATCCAATCAAATTGGGTCTTTGGGCCATGACTATCACAAAAATAATATATAATTCAAAATTATATATTTCTATAATTTTCTATAATTTTTTCTATAATTTTTACAATTTTTACGAGTACAATTTCCCGGCGGTTCCGGTTAGCAATTTTCGGGCGCAATCGCAGAACGAATCCCCTTGCGGGGCCAGGGGCAGCACCCCTACCCGCGATCTAACCATCGCAAGGGTTCCATTGCGATCTAACAGCACCTTAGTCCGCTGTCCCAAAAGGTTTTGGGGCGAAACTTGGCCGTTTTGGAAAAATCTTCCCGGTAGCGGAAGCCTACAAGCGCCGAAACACTTGTACTTCGCTTCTACGAGAAAATTACCCATAAAAACTATAAAAACATGAATTTACAGATCTATATTTCTCATAAAATACGAATCTAAACTCGTACTCGCTTCGCACGTGGCTCTGATACCACTGTTGGATTTTTTTCGGGCCGCGAAAACCGCTTTTCGTGTCGCGGAAACCCCGAATCACCCATGCCACTGGATCTCGTGCGAAGAAAAACTTTCGAAAATACGAGTATGAGTTTTAAACTTTGATCTACAGTAGATCTACAAAGGGAAAACACTTTATACCTTTGAAGCGTGCCCTCGCAAATCCCGCAAGTCCAAGGTACGCCGGATCTCGAAGTTGTCAACGTAGACAACTCTCTAGTGATATCCACACGAACAAGAAGTGTTCTCTAACACTCAAGGATGGAGAAGAAGAGCACCACAAGTGTGCTAGCACTTTCTAGGGCTCTCGAGTAGGATTTAAAAGGGGAGAAAGGAGAGAAAGAAAAAGAATCTCACATACTCCTCTAGGTACCCTCCTTTGTGACCTTCACTTCACCCTTTCTCTTGGAACTCAACACATTCCTCTTCACCTTGCTTGAAACTCTCGGCCAAGAAGAGGAGAAGGAGGAGGAAGAGAGCTAAGGAAGAAGATGCATTCAACACCACTTGAATTGCACAAAATGAAACCTCTTCCCACATTAGTGTGGTCAGCCACACACATGTAACTCCCCTCATTAATGTGGCCGACCACATTAAATGGAATGGTGTGTAACCTCCATGAGGTGGCACACCATGATGAGGTGGAGATGATGTGGCACGGTAAGTCATGCCATGTAGGATGAGTCAACCTTCATGATGTGGCAATACATCAAGTCAAACTTGATGTTTCAACTTTCATTTGGTCAAGTCAAAATTGACCAATTTTCTTCCTTGTTGAGTTAAAACCAACATTTGGTTTAAGTAAATTTTAATTTAATGAATCTTAATTCATTAATATAAATTGACTCAATGAATCAAATTTAAATTAGACTCATTCAACAATTGAATCTAATTGAGTCTAACTCAATAAGTCTAATTTGAATTAATCCGAATCCAATCTTTGGTGCATCATATGAACCTAATCCAATTGGTTCATCATATGAACCTAATCTCCATCCACTTGTTCTTTGTGTGTGACCCAATAGTTCTTGTAACGTTGGCAATGTTTCTAAACTCCTTTAGAAACATAAGCAATGAGCGGCATCTAGCAATACATCATTGCTACCCAAGTTACAAGAATGTTGAGATCCAACATCACCTTGTGACTACTAATTGTGACTCCTCTCAAAATATGACAAGTGTCCTTCTATCCTAGACATCTAGATTGATCAATATGAGGCATAGACCGTGTCATCCTCTAATCAATTTAAATCTTGAACTCCAAGTAGACACACTAAATCAAATGAGCTCAATATCCTATATTGACTCATTTGGGCATGACCATGCACTTCGTGGTCTCACTCTATCAGGAATACCGATGTCACTCCCGTCATATAGGAGGGATAGATCCCATCTACATCACTCACATCCCTCCACATAATTTGTTACATACCCAGTAATCGCCTTTATAGTCCACCCAGTTACGGGTGACGTTTCACGAAACTAAAGTACATAACTCCTTATGTAGGGAATCATGGTGACTTCAGGTCTAAGGACTAGTAGTCATAGTAATAGCCACATGAGAAAGTATATGACACTCATATAACGATCCATGATACTTTCTCATGGCGGGTCATTCAGTATACTTTCTCTAATACCCATGTGTCAACTTGATATCTCTATATCCATGACTTGTGAGATCAAGTCATCGAGTTGACCTACATGCTAGTCTTATTGCATTAACATTGTCCCTGAATGTTAATACTCGACTAGGAATGATTTAGAGTAGTGTTCCCTATATCATATCACTATCGATTCAACCAATCAATTGATATAGGTAAGAACCCTCTACTCAAGGACGTTATTATACTTAGTTTATTTGGCACCAATACAAGTAAGTATAATAACCAAAAACCAAATGCCTTTATTTATATAGAATATGATACAACAAGTCCAAAATATAATCATCAAATGATTGGCTCTAGGGCTCTAGCTAACACTTTCAATGTCGTTGCTAGAGGCGGTTATAGGTACTTCATCACGTTTACTGATGACTTCAGTAGATATGGTTATGTGTACTTGATGACACATAAGTCAGTGTCCTTTGAAAAGTTCAAAGAATTCAAGAATGAAGTACAGAACCAGCTTGGCAAGAGTATTAAGATACTTCGATCAGATCGAGGTGGAGAATACCTTAGCCATGAGTTCCGTGACTATCTAGCTGAGTGTGGGATTCTATCCCAACTCACTCCTCCTGGAACACCACAGTGGAATGGTGTATCCAAAAGGAGGAATCGTACCCTATTAGATATGGTACGATCTATGATGAGTCACACAGATATTCTGACATACCTTTGGGGATATGCTCTAGACACGACAGCTTTTATACTCAACCGAGTTCCATCCAAGGCCGTGATAAAGACACCATATAGGATATGGACTGGGAGAGATGCCCAGGTGTCATTCATGAGGATTTGGGGTTGTGAGGCTTACGCTAGACGTCAAGTCTCAGACAAGTTAGGATATAAATCCGACAAGTGCTATTTTATTGGCTATCCCAAGAAAAATGAGGGATATTACTTCTGCATTCCCAGTCAGCATAAGGTAGTTGTGGCAAAGACTGGGGTCTTTCTAGAAAGGGACTTTGTTTCTAGAAAGACTAGTGGGAGCGCGTTCGATCTTGAACAAGTTCTAGATGCGAACAATAGCACTGATGCTTTGATGGAAATTGAACTGGAACCACAAAGTGTTGTGGATGATGTTGTTCCACAAGGAGTTGAGGAACAACAACCAATTCAAGTAGACATACCTCTTCGCAGGTCTGATAGGATACGTCGTCAGCCTGACAGATACTCATTTCTCTTGTCTGACCATGATGACGTTATGCTTATAGAGAATGAGCCTACCACCTATCAGGAAGCTGTGATGAGACCAGATTCCGAGAAATGGCTAGAGGCCATGAGATCCGAGATGGAATCCATGTACACCAACCAAGTTTGGACTTTGGTTGATCCACCTGAAGGGGTAAAACCCATTAGGTGTAAGTGGATCTTTAAGAGAAAGACTGACATGGATGGACTTATCTATAAGGGTCGCTTGGTAGCTAAAGGTTTCAAGCAGATTCATGGTATTGACTATGATGAGACCTTTTCTCCAGTAGCGATGTTTAAGTCCATTCGGATCATGCTTGCTATTGCAGCTTACCACGATTACGAGATCTGGCAGATGGATGTCAAAACCGCGTTTCTGAATGGAAACCTACTCGAGGATGTGTACAAGACACAACCTGAGGGTTTTGTAGATCCACAGCATACTAGCATAGTATGCAAGCTGCATAGGTCCATTTATGGACTAAAGCAAGCTTTTCGGAGCTGGAATCTTCGATTCGATGATGCAATCAAATAGTTTGGTTTCATCAAGAATGAAGATGAGCCTTGTGTCTACAAGAAGGTTATTGGGGACATAGTTGTCTTCCTCATATTGTATGTGGATGACATACTGCTCATTGGGAAGAACATCCCCATGCTTCATGTTGGTGCAGGAAGCATCCGACGATCGAACCTAAGTTTTGATAATGGCAAAGGGATTCAAAGTTAAGATTCTCTGTTATCTAACATGTTGAATGAGTATTTCAGGAAAGTCCTATCTGCGGTTAGGCAGGTGAAAACCCTAGGGGGTGGTAACCCTAAGTGGAGAACAGTCCTATCTGCGGTTAGGCAAAGGGAAAACCCTAGGGGGTGGTAACCCTAGGTCATAGGGGGTGGTAACCCTATGCGGAAAGTCTTGGCAGGTCAATGGCTTCAGGCAAAAGTCCTAGGGGGTGGTAACCCTAGGTGGAAAGTCCTGGTGTCGCGAACCAGGTGAAAGACTGGACAAGCCGGGAAGCGGATGTCCAGCAGAAAGTTCGGAAGCGTCGAGTGCTGAACAAAAGTCCAGTCGATCTGGAGGATCGACTGGCAACAGGTAAATCTCCTGAGTGGAGTAGGTGAGGACGTGTTCCCCGTAGAGGGAACAGTAGGCGTCGGGTCGACCTAGGGTTTCCGGATGGAAACCCGAAGTCAGACTCGGACAGTCCGGAGACTGTCTATACTTCATTTATCATGTTTATTGTGCTAACTATGTGTTGCAGGATATTGTTTGGGACTAACGTATCTTGCAGGTGCAAAGGAGCAACCTAAAGCCTCGAATGAACAGTGTCCGAGGCGCGTCCGAGGCGCCTCGGTGCAAAAGCTGAGCTGGCTGCGAAAGTTCATCGAAGGCGCCTTGGAAGGCGCCTTGAGCAGGGTATAAGGCGCCTCCAAGGGATGAAGTTCGACCAGTTCAGATCTGATCCACGCGGAAGACTAGGCAGCATGGAGGCGCCTTGAACCGCCTTCAAGGCACCTTGAACACCCTTTATAAGGGGGTTTCGACCAGCATCTCAAGGCATCAAGTTCTGAGCTTTCCTTCTTCAACGTGCTGCTAACAAAGTCATTCCGAAGTGCTGTTGCAACATTCCGACGACCCGGAGCTTCGTTTTTCTCTTCTTTAAGTTGTCGGTACAAAGTTATTCTAATTGCTGTTACATTTTGTAATCTGTAATTCTTATCGAGCTTATAGTTGTTGCCCACCGGAAGCGATCAAGGATCGCGGGCCTTCGAGTAGGAGTCGCCTTAGGCTCCGAACGAAGTAAATCCCTTTGTGTCTTTGTGTTTATTTTATTCCGCTGCATTTTAATTACTCCGATAGTTTTTCGATAATCGAACAAATAGCCACGAGCGCTATTCACCCCCCCTCTAGCGCGTCTCGATCCAACAATTGGTATCAGAGCGGGGTCGCTTTGAACTGGTGCAACCACCATTCCAGCATTTTTCGTGGCTTTGTCATTTATATAGGTTAAAAATATAACTTATATATTTTTTTTCAGCACCATTCCAGCAACCACCTTTCGTTTTTTTCCCTCCAAAACTGTTTTTGAAAAATTAATTTTCATCTTTTCACCATTGGTTGGAATTAGCGAAATAGTGCATTTTCAAAAATTTGTAGTAATATTTTTTTTATATTATTTTAATAGTATTTTATTATTTTTTTCTCAAAATTCCTGAATTACTATTTTTATTTCTCTCCCGCACTACTAATCCAAGACTAAGTCTTGGAACAAGTTTTATTGTGTTTATTTTGCGAGATCGTCTTTTTAAAAATGACCCATCAAGAAGGCTACAACACTGCTCGCCCACCGCTCTTCTCCGGAGATGATTTCGGAGATGCTTCAACTGCCAACTGACGGCGCCGGCAAGCCACTACCATACGAGAACTGGGACGCGAACCTTATCAAAAAGGTAGAAGCAAATGCAAAAGCAACGTATACACTTCAGTGTGGCTTAACGAATAAGGAGCTGAATCGCGCCGGCCAATTCTCAAGTGCCAAGGAGCTGTGGGAGAATCTGATTGACCTACACGAAGGTATTCCTGATACGAAAATAGGTAAGCATGTTTTAATAAATAAATTATTTGAGCAGACTAATACTATTCCGGCCGAGGAAGGTGTTGCGTTATTTGCAGGAACAAGCAAGACGAAGAAAACACTGAAGGCAACATGGTCCGAGTCATCAGATGAATCCAAATCGGACGAAGAAGAGCAAACGAGCCTTCTCGCTCTACCAGTACTAGCGAACATTATCGACACCGAGTCTGAGTTCGAATCCGAAACGGAGAGCGAGTCAGAAACAGAGTCCGAGCGAAGCCACGAATCCGCATTCGTTTCCGAAGGACCTAACCCCACTGTAAGTGCCTTACTCGCCGAAACTCAATTAGACGATTTAAAAAATATAGTCCCTTACTTGCTAAAAAAGTTGGCTAAATCCAACGTCCGGGTTAAGTCGCTCCAAAAGGAGGTAACAACCCTTAAGGAAGTGACTGACTCGAGCTCTTTAACTGAGTCAGTTCAAATTGAAAGTTCAACTCAAGTCCAACAACTTGAGGAAGAAAATTCCAATTTGAAAGCTCAAATTAAAGAACTCAAGGACACGTTGGAACGGTTCACCTTGGGCTCCAAGAATCTGGATCTGATTCTTGGAAAACAGCGAGTCGTTTACAATAAAACTGGACTTGGATTTAAGACCAAAACGAAATACAAATCGTATTTATCATTAGTTTAGAAATAATATAAAGGTAGTCCAAGCATGGGTACCTAAGTCCAACTTGGTCAATCAAATTGGACTTGGTCAATATTGGGTCCCGAAGGATCAAATACACTACCTCGATAGACCATATCGAGGCTATGATCCAGGGGGAGCAAAAAGAAAAACAATCTTAAAAATTTTAATTAAAAATTCGAAATTAAATTCAAAAATTCAAAAATTCAAAATTTGAAATTCAAAATTAAATTTAAAATTCGAAATTAAATTCAAAATTCAAAAATCAAAATCAAATTAAAAATTTGAAATTAAATTATAAATTCAAAATTCAAAAATCAAAATCAAATTAAAAATTTGAAATTAAATCATAGATGGAGGATCCTGAATAGCTGGCACCCCCACTGAACTACCCGACAGGATAACTGAACTTAATCTACCCGAAATGGGTAAAACAAGAGTATATTACCCGGCAGGGTAATTAAGGTTAGATTAAAACGGGCTAGGTTTAACTTGATCCACAGTACTGGTGAAATTTTTGGATGATAGTTCGTTAGGGAAGCTTGGGCATCGCATGTTTAGGAAGATATGACTTCGACCTGGTGCATTTGGCCAAGTGGAACTGACCGAAACTACCCTTAAATGGATCCTAACTAGTTAGACCAAGGTTTAGTATTAAGTTCAATGGGTAGGACTATTTGGAAAACCTCGAAGGCATGATTACTTTAATGAGTTCCTTGTGACTCACCATAGCCCAGAAGTTTATCCAAAGAATGCTTACTTGTTGAACCCAAAGCTAAACCTGAATCTAACACAAAGTTAAACCAAGCCCTTAAATTGAACCTCAATTCATCTCACTAAAATTATAGGATTCCCTGATTGAAAATTTAGATCGAGTGAGATGACTAAGTAATTAAACTCAAACTAATAATAAAATCAATTTTAAAATTATTTAAAAATCTTTTCAAAATCAATTTCAAAATTATTTAAAAATCTTTTCAAAATCAATTTCAAAATTATTTAAAAATCTTTTCAAAATCAATTTCAAAATCATTTAAAAATCTTTTCAAAATTAATTTCAAAATTATTTAAAAATCTTTTCAAAATTAATTTCAAAATTATTTCAAAATCTTTTCAAAACTTTATTTCAAAATTATTTCAAAATCTTTACAAAAATAAATTTCAAAATAATTTAATAATTTCAAAATCTTTACAAAACTAAATTTCAAAATTATTTCAAAATCTTTACAAAACTAAATTTCAAAATTATTTCAAAATCTTTTCAAAATTTAAAAATTATTTCAAAATCTTTTCAAAAACTTAATCCTCTAAAAAATACTTGAAAAACTTATTCAAAATCTTCTGAAAAATACTTGAAAAACTTTTTCAAAATCCTTTGAAAAATATTTGAAAAAATAGTTTCAAAATCCTTTGAAAAATACTTGAAAAACTTTTTCAAAATCCTTTGAAAAATATTTGAAAAACTAGTTTCAAAATCCTTTGAAAAATACTTGAAAAACTTTTCAAAATCCTTTGAAAAATATTTGAAAAATTAGTTTCAAAATCCTTTGAAAAATACTTGAAAAACTTTTTCAAAATCCTTTGAAAAATATTTGAAAAACTAGTTTCAAAATCCTTTGAAAAATACTTGAAAAGCCTATTCAAAAATCTTTGAAAAATCTTTGGAAAACTAATTTCAAAATCCTTTGAAAAATACTTGAAAATCTTGCTCCCCTAAATTTACGAGACTTAGAAGAATAAGGAATTAGCTCTGAAGGAAATGGAGATTTGAAGCTTGAGCATGCTCTTACTTTAGGGCTCTAATACCTGAACAAAACAATCTGGATAACTTAAAATCTATTTAACCTCATGCTTGGACTTAAAGACCAACTAAAATAAATAACCTAAATTAAACATTTAGTCACTCCCTCTTTATCCAAAAAAAAAAATCTAGCTAAGTTTTTCTAACTTTAGTTAGGTATGTCTTTCTAAAAACAACCAAGTCTCAAAAGTGGCTAAAGGCATCATTCGAAATCATCCATATATTAGCCTTTTAAACTTAGGTGAAAAATATTTCGTTTAACTAAGTTTCACAAGCCTTCTTCTACCTTCTCTCAAAAAAGATTGTTTTATTAAAATCTTAAAACTTGCTTTCAACTGATTTTTGATATATGGCAAAGGGGGAGAGTAGAAGAAAATTCAAAGAATTAAAGAAAATTAAAAGAAATTCAAATTTTTAAAAGTGAGCTTTTATTAAGGGGGAGTCTTTATATAAAGGGGGAGCTCTGCACTTAATTTAGCTCTGCACTTAACTATAATTATGCTTGTATTTTCATGCTTATCTCTTAAAGGCATTATTTTCTTAACTTTGAATTTTTGCTGCCATAGTAAAAAAGGGGGAGATTGTTGGTGTAGGAAGCATCCGACGATCGAACCTAAGTTTTGATAATGGCAAAGGGATTCAAAGTTAAGATTCTCTGTTATCTAACATGTTGAATGAGTATTTCAGGAAAGTCCTAACTGCGGTTAGGTAGGTGAAAACCCTAGGGGGTGGTAACCCTAGGTCCTAGGGGGTGGTAACCCTAGGTGGAGAAAAGTCCTAGCTGCGGTTAGGCAAAGGGAAAACCCTAGGGGGTGGTAACCCTAGGTCATAGGGGGTGGTAACCCTAGGACATAGGGGGTGGTAACCCTATGCGGAAAGTCTTGGCAGGTCGATGGCTTCAGGCAAAAGTCCTAGGGGGTGGTAACCCTAGGTGGAAAGTCCTGGTGTCGCGAACCAGGTGAAAGACTGGACTAGCCGGGAAGCGGATGTCCAGCAGAAAGTCTGGAAGCGTCGAGTGCTGAGCAAAAGTCCAGTCGATCTGGAGGATCAACTGGCAACAGGTAAATCTCCTTTCCGGATGGAAACCCGAAGTCAGACTCGGACAGTCCAGAGACTGTCTATACTTCATTTATCATGTTTATTGTGCTAACTTTGTGTTGCAGGATATTGTTTGGGACTAACGTATCTTGCAGGTGCAAAGGAGCAACCTAAAGCCTCAGATGAACAGTGTCCAAGGCGCCTCCATGGAGCTTGGGAGCTGGCTGCGAAAGTTCATCGAAAGCGCCTTGAAGGGAGTATAAGGCACCTTGGAAGGTGCCTTGAGCAGGGTATAAGGCGCCTCCAAGGGATGAAGTTCGACTAGTTCAGATCTGATCCACGCGGAAGATTAGGCAGCATGGAGGCACCTTGAACAGCCTTCAAGGCGCCTTGAACACCCTTTATAAGGGGGTTTCGACCAGCATCTCAAGGCATCAAGTTCTGAGCTTTCCTTCTTCAACGTGCTGCTAACAAAGTCATTCCGAAGTGCTGTTGCAACATTCCGACGACCCGGAGCTTCGTTTTTCTCTTCTTTAAGTTGTCGGTACAAAGTTATTCTAATTGCTGTTACATTTTATAATCTGTAATTCTTATCGAGCTTATAGTTGTTGCCCATCGAAAGCGATCAAGGATCGCGGGCCTTCGAGTAGGAGTCGCCTTAGGCTCCGAACGAATTAAATCCCTTTGTGTCTTTGTGTTTATTTTATTCCGCTGCATTTTAATTACTCCGATAGTTTTCTGATAATCGAACAAATAGCCACGAGCGCTATTCACCCCCCCCCTCTAGCGCGTCTCGATCCAACACTTCAGTCTGACAAGACATGGCTAGGGATATGCTTCTCAATGAAGGACTTAGGTGAGGCATCCCGCATTCTAGGGATATAGATCTATAGAGATAGATCTAAGAGATTGCTTGACCTAAGTCAGAGTACATACATTGACAAGGTACTCCTTCGATTTGCCAAGCAGAACTCTAAGAAGGGATTTCTACCGATGTCACATGGCGTGAGTCTTTCGAAGACTCAAGGTCCCTCTTCTTGAGAGGAGAGAGACCGCATGGATCTGATCCCTTATGCCTCAGCCATAGGATCGATCATGTACGCCATGCTATGTACTCGACCAGATGTCTCGTATGCTTTGAGCATGACGAGCAGATACCAGTCAGATCCAGGTGAAAGTCACTGGATAGCGGTCAAGAATATTCTTAAGTACTTAAGAAGGACTGAAGAATATATTTCTTGATATATGGAGGCGATGATGAGCTAGCTGTAAAGGGTTACAGTGATGCTAGCTTCCAGACCGACCAAGATGACTATAGATCACAGTCGGGGTTCGTATTTTGCATTAATGGTGGTGCTGTCAGCTGGAAGAGTTCGAAGCAGGATACAGTAGCTGATCCTACAACAGAAGCCGAGTACATTGCTGCATCAGAGGCAGCAAAGGAGGCAGTTTGGATCTGTAAGTTCATCACTGAACTTGGGGTGGTTCCTAGCATTGCTGACCCCATTGAGCTCTATTGTGACAACAATGGAGCTATAGCACAGGCGAAGGAACCTCGCTCACACCTGCGGACCAAACACATACTACGGCACTTCCATCTCATTTGAGAGATCATCGAGAGAGGAGATGTGAAGATTTGCAGAGTACCTACAGAGGCTAACATCGTAGATCCCTTGACCAAGGCTTTGGCACAGAGGAAGCTTGATGGTCACACTAGGTTATTGGGGCTTAGAGCCTACACTGATTGGCACTAGTGCTAGTGGGAGATTGTTAGCTAGAGCCCTAGAGCCAATCATTTGATGATTGTATTTTCGACTTATTGTATCATATTCTATATATAAATAAAGGCATTTGTTTTTGGTTATTATACTTACTTGTATTGGTGCCAAATAAACTAAGTATAATAACGTCCTTGAGTAGAAGGTTCTTACCTATATCAATTGATTAGTTGAATCAATAGTGAGATGATATAGGGAACACTGCTCTTAATCATTCCTAGTCGAGTATTAACATTCAGGGACAATGTTAATGCAATAAGACTAGCATGTAGGTCAACTAGATGACTTGATCTCACAAGTCATGGATATAGACATATCAAGTTGACACATGGGTATGCATTGGAGAATGTATACTGAATGACCCGCCATGAGAAAGTATCATGGATCGTTATATGAGTGTCATATACTTTCTCATGTGGCTATTAGTATGACTACTAGTTCTTAGACCAGAAGTCACCATGGATCCCTGTTAGTTAGAGCCCTAGAGACAATCATTTGATGATTGTATGGACTCATTGTATCATATTCTTGTATATTAATAAAGGCATTTAGTTTGGTTATTATACTTACTTATATTGGTGCCAAATAAACTAAGTATAATAGCGTCCTTGAGTAGAAGGTTCTCACCTATATTAATCAGTTAGTTGAACCGATAGTGAGATGATATAGGGAACACTACTCTAAAGCATTTCTAGTCTAGTATTAACATTCAGGGACAATGTTAATGCAATAAGACTAGCATGTAGGTCAACTCGATGACTTGATCTCACAAGTCATGGATATAGAGATATCAAGTTGACACATGGGTATGCATTAGAGAATGTATACTGAATGACCCGCCATGAGAAAGTATCATGGATCGTTATATGAGTGTCATATACTTTTTCATGTGGCTATTAGTATGACTATTAGTCTTTAGACCTGAAGTCACCATGGATCCCTACATACGGAGTTATGTACTTTGGTTTCGTCAAACGTCACCCGTAACTGGGTGGACTATAAAGGCGATTACTGGGTATATAACGAATTATGTTGAGGGATGTGAGTGATGTAGATGGGATCTATCCCTCCCATATGACAGGAGCGACATCGGTATTCTTGATAGAGTGAGACCACTAAGTGCATGGCCATGCCCAAATGAGTCAACATTAGATGTTGAGCTCATTTGATCGAGTGAGTCTACTTGGAGTTCAAGATTTAGATTGATTAGAGGATGACACGGTCTATGCCTCATATTGATCAATCTAGATGTCTAGGATAGAAGGACAATGTCACATATTGTGAGGAGTCACAATTAGTAGTCACAAGGTGATGTTGGATCTCAACATTCATGTAACTTGGGTAGCAGTGATGTATTGTTAGATGCCGCTCATTGCTTATGTTTCTAAAGGAGTTTAGAAACATTACCAATGTTACAAGAACCTATTGGGTCACACACAAAGAACAAGTGGATGGAGATTAGGTTCATATGATGAACCAATTGGATTAGGTTCATATGATGCACCAAAGATTGGATTCAAATTAGACTTATCGAGTTAGACTCAATTAGATTCAATTGTTGAATGAGTCTAATTTAAATTTGATTCATTGAGTCAATTTATATTAATGAATTGAGATTCATTAAATTGAAATTGACTTGAATCAAAGGTTGGATTTAACTCAACAAGGAAGAAATTGGTTAATTTTGACTTGACCAAATGAAAGTTGAAACATCAAGTTTGATTTGATGTATTGCCACATCATAAGGATGACTCATCCTTGCCACATCACCTCCACCTCATGAGACATGCCACCTCATGGGGGTTACACCCTCCCCTTGGCTTTAATGTGGCCGGCCACATTAATGGGGAGGTTACAAGATGTGGCCGGCCACACATTAGTGGTGGAGGTTTTGGTTGTGTGGCATTATGGTGCATTCACTTCATTCTTCTTCCTCCTTGCTTCTTCCTCCTCTCCCTCTTGCTGTTGCCATGGGGTTTTGGAAGGTGAGAAGGTGTTGAGTTTCATCCAAGAAAAGATAAGAGAGTGTGAAGGACACAAGAAGAGGATACTACTAGTTGAGTATGTGAGAGTCTTCTTGTTTTCTCTCTTTTCTCCCTTTTCAAATTCTATCCGAGAGCTCTAGAAAGTGCTAGCACACTTGGGGCTCTCTTCTCCATCCTTGAGTGCTAGAGAGCACTCCTTGTTCGTGTGGATATCATTAGAGGAGTGTCTACGTTGACACTCTCGAGATCCGGCGTACCGTTGGACGAGCGGGATTTGCGAGGGCACGCTTTAAGGGTAAAGCTCTCAACACATAGATCTAGGAGAAGATCTAAAGGTTTTGAAACTCGTACTTGTATTTCATTCGGTTTTTCCTTCCACGGATCTACGGCTTTCGGTGATTCGGGGTTTCCGCGACGCGAAAAGCGGTTTTCGCGGCCCGAAAAACCCAACAGTGGTATCAGAGCCACGTGCAAGGCTTGTACGAGTTTAATTTTTTAGTTTTATGAAAACTAAACCTTCTGTGATTTTCTGTAAAATTTAGTTTTTTATGTTTTTATCGGTAATTTTTCCGTAGAAGCGAAGCACAAGTATCTCGGCACTTGTAGGCTTCGGTTACCGGGAAGTTTTTCCTTAAACGGCTTCGTTTTGCCCCAAATCCGTTTGGGACAGCGGCCTTGGGTGCCATTAGATCATAAAGGAGCAACTCACGATGGTTAGATCGTGAGTAGGGGTACTGCCCCTAACCCCGCAAGGGGTTTTGCTCCGCGATTGCACCCGAAATCGCTAAAAATGAACCTGCCGGGAAGATTTTTCCGAAACGGCAATGTCTCGACCCAAATCGTTTTGGGACAACGAGTTTAGGCGCTGTTGGATCGCAAAGGAACCCTCGCGATGGTTAGATCGCGGGTAGGGGCGCTGGCCCTTGTTGGTGCAATATCCCTTAGGTCAAGGTTGACTGGTTTGACCAAGCTTGAGTCTTGGTCATAGTTTCGATGTTTGACAATACATGTAGACACATGGACAATGCAGGTGCAGTTGTTCATATGGGGAGATTCTGATCAGGGACTGATCAGTGTGATTGAAGAAGAGTCAAGTAGGTATACTTGACTGGAAGGAAATCCTGGTGAGTGAAGCCAGGTGAAAGTCCTAGTGAGTGAAGCTAGGCAGATGGAAATCCTGGTGAGTGAAGCCAGGTGAAAGTCTTAGTGAGTGAAGCTAGGCAGATAGAAATCCTGGTGAGTGAAGCCAGGTGAAAGTCCTAGTGAGTGAAGCTAGGCAGATGGAAATCCTGGTGAGTGAAGCCAGGTGAAAGTCCTAGTGAGTGAAGCTAGGCAGATGAAAACCCTAGTGAGTGAAGCTAGGTGAAAGTCCAAGTAGGTCAAGAGAGTGACCGAATACTTGGCATGAAAGAAAAGTCCAAGTGGGTCAAAGGGATTGACCGGACACTTGGTGAGGGAGTCCTAGCAGGTCAAAGGAGTGACTAGATGCTAGGCATGACGTACCAACAGGTTAAGGTTGACCAGATGTTGGTTTGGGAGGTTTGGGACTTGGTTTTGGGCAAAAACCAAGTGCTGGATCGATCAGTGGATCGATCCAGACCTTTCCCAGGGAACAGAAAGCCTCTGGATCGATCAGTGGATCGATCCAAAGGTCTCAATCGATCAGTGGATCGATTGGGACGCTGCTGCTTCGCGCGATAAGCGCTGGATCGATCCAGGCATTTTTCCAGAGCACAGAGGCGCTCTGGATCAATCCGTGGATCGATCCAAAGCCTCCCCGATCGATTGGGAATAATCGAATCGATTGGGATCCGACCGTTGAGTCTTATTTGAGCCGCAGGCGAGCGTTGTCTTCGGCATCTCTTCACAGATTCATTTCAGATCTTCACCAGCTCCTCCACAGCTCTTCTCAAGCTCGAGATCACCAGTTCTTGAAGGTTCTTGGAGGCTCTTCCAAGTCAAGAGGCGGATCAAAGCAAGAAGAAGAAACTAGGGTTAGGGTTTGTGCACTCATTGTAAGCTTGTAAGCTTGTATTTCTTTACTACCCTTTCTTCTTCTTGTATTGAGTCTTGTAGGGCTTCTCCGCCTTTGGTAGTTACCATAAAGGAGAGTTTTATTAGTGGAGGGTGTGTGTGTTGGTGTGGATCCTTGGTCTAGTCACCTCTTGTGAGGTGGATACCAAGTAAACCAACCGTGTTAGCGTTGTGCGATTTGTTTCTGTATTTTCCGCTGCACATCTTCGAAGAAACAAGTAACGCCGAACACCGGGCACGTGATGAGCTATTCACCCCCCCCCCTCTAGCTACTTTTGGTCCTAACAAGTGGTATCAGAGCAAGGTTGCTCTTCACCGGAATCACCGCCAGAAGGGGCAAACATAACAAGCAAAGCTAGAGGGTGAAGAAGTTGGAGCAAATTCATCAAAGTCAAAGAATTCAAGATGCTCAACTTCAAGATGCAATTCCAAGATGGACTTGGATTTGATACAAGGGTGCTCCACCATACACATCCACAAGCTTCGATTCTTGGAGATCAAGAATTGAAAATTTCTTGATGATGGAGATAGAGCAATGGTTTGCTCTAATGGAAGGTTTTAAGGCTCCAAGGAATTCAAAGGGCAAAGTTCTCAAAAGGAGCAAATGGAGCCAAGAACAAATCCAAAGATGTGAGACCAATGACAAAGTGACCAAGCTTTTGGTCAATCTATTGCCGAGCAACATCTTGGAGAAAATTGGAGAAGTTGAAGATGCCAAAGAGCTATGGAGCAAATTGGAAAAGGCTCATGAGATCCCCTCCACTGTACCTAACCAAGAAGAATCCAAAGAGGGTGACTCATTGGAGCAAGATCAAGAGGAGGACTCCGTAGTTGAGAGATGCTCAACTTCCGAAGAAGAGGAAATCCAAGAAGCTTCATTCTCAAGGGAGTGTAATCAAAAGAGCAAGGAAGGAGCATATTCCTTGCTTCATGTACAAGAGGATGAAGAAGAAGGTGAAGCCTCCACCTCTAGGATTGAGGGGGAGCGATCCTTGGTGACTCCGGTTCAAGAAGAAGGAGAAGCCTCTACATCCGGGTCAAGAAACGAAGAGGAGGAAGAAGATTCTACCTCCACAAGTCAAGAAAAATCAAATGGAGGGGAATCAAGGTCCGATCAAGAGGAAGCTTCCACCTCCGGATCCAAAGGAAAAGATGCCACCCCTACAAGCAAAGGTATAAATATTTCAATTAAAAATAAAAATCATATTATATACTTTGAATGTAGGGAACATGGGCACTACAAAAGCAAGTGCCCTAAATTGGCCAAGAAGAAGGGCCAAGTGACACCTAAGGGCAAGGAGAAGCCAAAGGAGACCATCCCCGGAACAAAGAAGAGCAAGGAGCACATTGTGTGCTTCTCTTGCAATCAAAAGGGGAATTACCGGAGTCAATGCCCTAAGGGGAAGAAGATGGTCAAGGCTCAAGGAGGAAGCTCAAGTCAAGGGGGAGCCTCTAAGGTAAAAAGGAAGGTAACTTTTATTGAGCCTACCCCTTTACATTATGGTAAAAAGCATGCTAGTTCTAACTTATATCATTTTAATGCTATTTACCATAAGAATAGAGAGCATGGTAAAATTAAGGAAAATAATGTAGCTTACCATGCTAAAACTACCACACCTAGGATTAGGAAGGTAGATAAAAATCTAGGCAATCACACTAAGGACCTTAGCTACAAGCCTTGAAATAAAAATGCTCATAAATTTAATGGAAAACCAAAAACTAAGGACTTAGTGATAGAAAATCAAGTCTTGAGGTCAAGGCTTGATAAAATGGAAAAGACCCTAAAAAGGATGGAAAATATCCTAAAAGGGCAAAATGAGCATAGCCTAGGTCTAGGAGCACAAAGGTCATCTAATGGCCATAGGGGTTTGGGATACAAACCAAAGGCTAAGAAGGATGTAATCTCTTACCATAGGGTTCCATATAGTTATGGAACCAACCCTAAGTCTAGTGGTCAAGCCAAAAATACAAGGGAAGTTATCCCTAAAAGTATTTTTGCAACAAATGTGACTAAGACTTCTAAGAAGTCTAAGAAAGTCACAAAGAAGGTTACAAGGGAAGCAATCCCTAGAGTTGACCTAGAAAAAGTGACCAAGACTTCTAAGAAGCCAACCAAGGTCACTATAAAGGTATCTAGGGAAGTTATCCCTAGTGAATACCCAAGGAGCACCAATAGGTTTTGGGTTCCTAGGAGCATTTTCTCTATCCCATAGATGGGTTAGAGAGTGTCAACTCTGAGAAAAAGGGTAGTTAACCCAACTTTGAAGAAATTGACACTCAAAGAGCATTTTCAAGGTTTTTGTTAACCTTTGAAAATGAAATGGATTTATTGTTACTCTTGGAAAGAGTAAAATGTGCTATAAAGGAAGAAATTTGAGATGACTTTAAATGGCACAAGAAATCAAGTGTTAAGAAATACCAAATTGGGACTTTGGTATTGTCTTAGGAATTTAAGGCAAATCTAAGCCTTAATTTAAAGTGATTACTCTTATGGGAAAATGAAATATGCCAACATTTGAGGAATGTTTTAAATTTTTAATTGGCATAATTAATTCAAGAGATTAAAGAAATGTCAAGTTGGGTTTTGGCATTTTCTTAAGGAAATTGGGCAATCTAGGGTTTATGCTTTAGGATTAGCTAAGGGTTAAGGATACTTAGATAGATAATCTAGATATATTTTAATTATGCTAAATCTTGCCATGTTTGGTTGCCCATTATATGCCATGACATCATGTTTTATTTGTGCATTCATGACTTATTATGAAAAAAAATATATTCAAAAATACCATGTCATGACATACATACATCATGTAGTTATAGGAAATTTTCTTCTGAAAATTATTCTTTTTTGATGTATGCCATAACATTATCATGCATTATGTTATTTCCTTAAAATTAAGGACAAATGGCAGTTATCATCAAGGTGGTATACCAAATGACATCCTAGGTGGATGGTCAATATCCATAAGATGCCTAGATAGATATGCATGATCCCTAGAATAGGGCAAAACCAAAATCTCATATCTCACAAGGCCAATAAGATGACTTGTATGTGTTTTAGTGCACATTAGATACAAGTGAGATGTTAGGATGATGAACAAAACTCAATATGTTGATTTAGTGCATTCTTTTGAGTTTTAAGTTCATCAAAACACATAGTTATGTGTTTTCCCATCATTGGGAAAGCTAATGTACAAGTCATGTGCATTAAGCCCAAGGAACATGGTGGGATATTGGTTTTGAAAATATTTTTAAAATTCTTTTGGAAAACCTTGGTGAAGGCTATCTTTTGATAGTAATCATCATTGGATAGTTAGACACAAACTTGAAGAAAACACTAAAGTTTTTGCAGGTTTTTCAAGTTTGTGTCAATCTTTGAAAATATGAAGAATTTTCTTAGAAAACTATTTTTCCATGATAAAGTATACACTAAATAATGTCTACACAAATTTTTACGATTTTTGGAATTTTGTAGAATTTTCTAGGGATTTCTAAAATTGGCTGAAATGGAATTTCAGCAATTTCAGGCCTCCAATCGATCAGTGGATCGATTGGAGTGCCTCAATCGATCAGCCGATCGATTGAGAAGGCATTTCTCGCGAGCAGAAGCTCGCTGGATCGATCCAAGAAGACTGAATCGATCAGTGGATCGATTCAGTAGGGTTCAATCGATTGGAACCCAACTCCAATCGATTGAAGATGCTGATTTTGGCTGGGAAAGCTTATTTTCAGCATTTTGAACCTATTTTAGTCTAGGTAACCATTTATAACCCCTCAAAATATATTTGTATACATAAAAAGAGTGTTTCGTGTGGAAAACAAGGATGGATTGGTTAAGAAAGGCTAAGTTGAAGTTTAGGTTGAGGTTTGTTTCAAATTTTGAATATTTGAACCTCAAAGCTTCTAAATTTGGGTTTCCTAAAGGATTAGGGATTCCAAGTCATTGTTGGTGCAATGACAGAAGTTACCACCATGTCTTTAGGAGGAGGGACTCTTTAAAGCCATAAAAATTATTTTTCATGAACCTTGGAAGGTGGTTAACCTTCCGTTAAGTGGATAATGCTCAAGGATGGGCATTTGCCTACATTAAGGAAGAATGTAGGGTTAAGGATAAATGAAGGGTATGAGACCTTCATTTGGGTCATTAGACCATGTTAATGCTCCAGAGCGAGCATTATTTGAAAATGAAGGGAATGGGTCCTTCATTATCGTGTTGGTCACAACGAGTGAAGTTGTGAACAACGATGAGCAACTCTTCAGGGGGAGAGTTTTTCAACAATGGGGCATTTGTTGAAGTGTGCCCAAATTTGAGGCACGGGTTGATGTGTGCTCAAAGATGGGTTGATATGTGCCAATAGGGGGAGAATGTGTGGTTTAAGTTAGGCCTTCATTACCTATGGGGGAGGTCATAGGGGGAGAATGAAGGGAACCAACATTCATACTTTGGCATGAATGGAGTTAAGGCTATGAGATTAGCTTAACTCAGAATGGTCCAAACTTAAAGGTATTATCAAACATCAAAAAGGGAAAGATTGTTGGTGCAATATCCCTTAGGTCAAGGTTGACTGGTTTGACCAAGCTTGAGTCTTGGTCATAGTTTCGATGTTTGACAATACATGTAGACAAATGGACAATGCAGGTGCAGTTGATTCTGATCAGAGACTGATCAGTGTGATTGAAGAAGAGTCAAGTAGGTATACTTGACTGGAAGGAAATCCTGGTGAGTGAAGCCAGGTGAAAGTCCTAGTGAGTGAAGCTAGGCAGATGGAAATCCTGGTGAGTGAAGCTAGGCAGATGGAAATCCTGGTGAGTGAAGCTAGGTGAAAGTCCTAGTGAGTGAAGCTAGGCAGATGGAAATCCTGGTGAGTGAAGCCAGGTGAAATTCCTAGTGAGTGAAGCTAGGCAGATGGAAATCCTGGTGAGTGAAGCCAGGTGAAATTCCTAGTGAGTGAAGCTAGGCAGATGGAAATCCTGGTGAGTGAAGCCAGGTGAAAGTCCTAGTGAGTGAAGCTAGGCAGATGGAAATCCTGGTGAGTGAAGCCAGGTGAAAGTCCTAGTGAGTGAAGCTAGGCAGATGAAAACCCTAGTGAGTGAAGCTAGGTGAAAGTCCAAGTAGGTCAAGAGAGTGACTGGATACTTGGCATGAAAGAAAAGTCCAAATGGGTCAAAGGGATTGACCGGACACTTGGTGAGAGAGTCCTAGCAGGTCAAAGGAGTGATTAGATGCTAGGCATGACATACCAACAGGTTAAGGTTGACCGGATGTTGGTTTGGGAGGTTTGGGACTTGGTTTTCGGCAAAAACCAAGTGCTGGATCGATCAGTGGATCGATACAGACCTTTCCTAGCGAACAAAAAGCCTCTGGATCGATCAGTGGATAGATCCAAAGGTCTCAATCGATCAGTGGATCGATTGGGACGCTACAGCTTCGCGCGATAAGCGCTGGATCGATCCGTGGATCGATCCAGACATTTTTCCATAGCACAGAGGCGCTCTGGATCGATTCGTGGATCGATCCAAAGCCTCCCCGATCGATTGGGAATAATCGAATCTATTGGGATCCGACCGTTGAGTCGTATTTGAGCCGCAGGCGAGCGTTGTCTTCGGCATCTCTTCACAGATTCATTTCAGATCTTCACCAGCTCCTCCACAGCTCTTCTCAAGCTCGAGATCACCAGTTCTTGAAGGTTCTTGGAGGCTCTTCCAAGTCAAGAGGCGGATCAAAGCAAGAAGAAGAAACTAGGGTTAGGGTTTGAGCACTCATTGTAAGCTTGTAAGCTTGTATTTCTTTACTACCCTTTCTTCTTCTTGTATTGAGTCTTGTAGGGCTTCTCCGCCTTTGGTAGTTACCATAAAGGAGAGTTTTATTAGTGGAGGGTGTGTGTGTTGGTGTGGATCCTTGGACTAGTCACCTCTTGTGAGGTGGATACCAAGTAAACCAACCGTGTTAGCGTTGTGCGATTTGTTTCTGTATTTTCCGCTGCACATCTTCGTGTTAGTTAGAGCTCAAGAGCCAATCATTTGATGATTGTATGGACTCATTGTATCATATTCTTGTATATTAATAAAGGCATTTGTTTGGTTATTATACTTATTTTTATTAGTGCCAAATAGACTAAGTATAATAGCGTCCTTGAGTAGAAGATTCACACCTATATCAATCGATTAGTTGAATCGATAGTGAGATGATATAGGGAAAACTACTCTAAATCATTCCTAGTCGAGTATTAACATTCATGGGCAATGTTAATGCAATAAGCATAGCATGTAGGTCAGCTCGATGACTTGATCTCACAAGTCATGGATATAGAGATATCAAGCTGACACATGGGTATACATTGGAGAATGTATACTGAATGACCCGCCATGAGAAAGTATCATGGATCGTTATATGAGTGTCATATACTTTCTCATGTGGCTATTAGTATGACTATTAGTCCTTAGACCTGAAGTCACCATGGATCCCTACATAAGGAGTTATGTACTTTGGTTTCGTCAAACGTCACCCGTAACTGGGTGGACTATAAAGGCGATTACTGGGTATATAATGAATTTTGTTGAGGGATGTGAGTGATGTAGATGGGATCTATCCCTCCCATATGACGAAAGCGACATCGGTATTCTTGATAGAGTGAGACCACTAAGTGCATGGCCATGTCCAAATGAGTCAACATTAGATGTTGAGCTCATTTGATCGAGTGAGTCTACTTGGAGTTCAAGATTTAGATTGATTAGAGGATGACACGGTCTATGCCTCATATTGATCAATCTAGATGTCTAGGATAGAAGGACAATGTCACATATTGTGAGGAGTCACAATTAGTAGTCACAAGGTGATGTCGGATCTCGACATTCTTGTAACTTGTGTAGTAATGATGTGTTGCTAGATACCGCTCATTGCTTATGCTCCTAAATGGGTTTAGGGCATTGCCAATGTTACAAGAACCTATAGGGTCACACACTTAGGATAATTAGATGGAGATTAGGTTCATATGATGAACCAAGAGGATTAGATTCATTTGATGAATCAAATTGGATTAAGAGTAATCCTAATTGGGCTAACTTGAGTTCGACTCAAGTTGATTCATGTGTTCAATGAGTCTAATTTTGATTTTGACTAATTGGATCAATTTAATTTAATGAATTAGATTCATTATATTAAGTTGACTCGAATCAAATGGTTGGATTAGATCCACCATGGTAGAGATTGAGTCAAGTTTGACTTGACTTGAGAAGGAAGACCAAAGGTCAATTTTGACTTGACCTTTTGCCACCTCATTGGTGAGTTGGCATTAGGTGGACCAATGATGATATTCCACATCATCATGGGTGCCACCTCATGGAAGTTACAAAGTCATTTTCTTAATAACTTCACATTAATTGCATTTAATGGGGAGTTACACAAAGGAGAAGTGGCCGGCCACTTTGGTTTTTGAATGGGGAATTCATTTTTCATTCAAGTGGTGTATCTTATTCTTCTTCCTCTCAAGCTCTCCCTCTCCCTCTCCTCCTTGCCTTGGCCGAATCTTACCAAGGTGCTAGCACTCCTTTGTGTAAGGTTTTCTCCACCTACGTGTCCGTGTGGATACTTCTAGAGGACCGACGCTTGACGGTCTAGAGATCCGGCAACTCCTTGGACGAGCGGGAACGCGAAAGGCACGCAACAAGGGTAAAGTTCTTAACATGTAGATCTAGGAGTAGATCTAAAAGGTTTTTCAAACTCGTACTCGTATTTATTTTTGGTTTTCCTTGCATGGATCCGTTGGCCTTGGGTGATTCGGGGCTTCCGCGACGCGAAAAGCGGTTTTCGCGGCCCGAAAAACCCAACAGTGGTATTAGAGCCACGTGCAAGGCTTGTACGAGTTTTTTTTTGGTTTTATGAAAAACTAAAGTTTCTGTAATTTTCTGTAAAATTATGGTTTTTGAGTTTTTATGGGTAATTTTTCCGTAGAAGCGAAGCACAAGTGTCTCGGCACTTGTAGGCTTCGGCTACCGGAAAGATTTTTCCAAAACGGCTTCGTTTCGCCCCAAAATTTTTTTGGGACAGCGGGCTTGGGTGCCATTAGATCGCTTAGGAGCAACTCGCGATGGTTAGATCGCGGGTAGGGGTACTGCCCCTAACCCCGCAAGGGGATTTGCTCCGCGGTTGCACCCGAAATCGCTAAAAACGAACCCGCCGGGAAGATTTTTCCAAAACGGCAATGTCTCGGCCCAAATCGTTTTGGGACAGCGGGTTTAGGCGCTGTTGGATCGCAAAGGAACCCTTGCGATGGTTAGATCGCGGGTAGGGGCGCTGCCCCTGGCCCCGCAATGGGATCCGTTCCGCGATTGTGCCTGAAACCGCTAAACGGGTCCGCCGGGAAATTTTACTCGTAAAATTGTAAAAATTAATTTTAAAATTACAGAAAATTATGAAAAATATATAATTTTGAATTATATATTAATTTTGTGATAGTCATGGCCCAAAAAAACCCAATATGATTGGATTATGTTGTAATTCATAATACGGCCTGCATGCCGTTATGTGTTTGCGAGTGTTGTATTATATTCGCGACCTGTGCGTTGTGCCTTCTCTTATATTCTTGTTGTAAATTAGATTTAGACTCGAATGTAATTCGAGTTTCAAATTGTAATGTACAAATTGGAGCGGTGGAGGGTCCACACGAGACGAAGTTCCGAGGCGGGCACGAGCAACACAAGGTGGTCAAAGGGAGGAGCTTGGAGAAGTTGTTGACCCTAGATTGACCAATCAATCTTCTCATTGGCTTGAGAAGATCGTAGTAGGGCCATGACTAAATCACAAATAGATTAATTAATTGCTTGTGTATGTGATGCTTATTTAAAAAGTAGTTAATTAATTAGTGCCTTACGATTAGATTAGATCTAAGTCGTGCACATGATGCACCCTTGCGATTAGATTAGATCTAAGTCGTGCACAAGATGCATCCCTTTTGATTAGATTAGATCTCAATCGACTCAACTCTAATGCCTAACCGTGCCGTGATACCTATCACTACCTCGATCACATGTATTGTTGAATCTGCCAAAGCAGAGCAATACATATTATCTTGGTAGGGTACGGAGGGACAATCTTGGTCCCGCCTATCAACGCATGGGTGAATACAAACTCAATTAGATTGAGTATTCCTAGTTACACGGTTGGATCGAGTCAACTATAGGCATTCTTCCAATAAGTTGGAAAGGTAGGACAAAATCACGTTTGTATTAACTCTCGGGCGTATTAGCCAAAGCTAACTCGAGTTTTAATATAAATATGGATCTTGATCCTATAAACAAGAGTTGCATAGAGATGTAATTGGTAATCGTTACCTACCGATCATACTAAGCCTTGGGCGTATTAGCCAAAGCTAACTCAAGGGTTAGTATGATGTGGATCTTGTCCCACATGAATTATAGTATTCAGTAGGAGCATCATTTAGTTAAAGGCCTAATTAAATGATTTTTAAAGAATATGATATTTATTTCTACAAATTTTTGTTGTAGATAACCATGACGTCGAACATGAATTCCTTCTCCCTGCGATCTGTCCTTGAGAAGGACAAGCTCAACGGAGCAAATTTCTTGGACTGGTACAGGAACTTGAGAATAGTTCTCACCCAGGAACGTAAACTGTACGTTCTGGAGCAGCCCATTCCGGAGGCTCCTCTTGCCAATGCCCCGCGAGCTGACAAAGATGCTTACAAGAAGCATCAAGATGACGCATTAGATGTGTCCTGTCTAATGCTCGCGACCATGAACGCTGAGCTTCAACACGAGTTGATGGGCGCTACGATATGGTTGAGCATCTTCGCCAACTATATCAGGGACAAGCGAGGCATGAGAGATTTGAGATCTCAAGGCACTGTTTCAGTGGACGGGGCTCCTGTAGGTCCTTATGTACTCAAGATGATTGGGTACATAGAGAACCTACAAAGAATGGGGTTCCCACTTGGCCAAGAGCTGGCCACTGACTTGATCTTGCAGTCCTTGCCGGATAGCTATAGTCAATTCGTTCTCAACTATAACATGAACGAGATTGACAAGGCACTGCCCGAGGTACTTAGTATGTTACGAACTGCTGAGATTAACCTTAAGAAGGTTAAGCCCATTCTGATGGTCCAGAAGCACAAGGGCAAGGGCAAGCCCAAAGGTAAGGGAAAGTCCCAAACCAAGGGAAAAGGCAAGGCACTGAAGCTTAAAGGAGGGGTCGCAATGGATGCTACCTGCTTCCACTGCGGTCAGACCGGGCACTGGAAGAGGAACTGCAAGGTATACTTGGAGGATCTTAAGAAGAAGCGAAGTGAGACTTCCACTTCAGGTATATATGTTATAGAAGTCAATCTATCTATTTCTACATCATGGGTATTAGATACTGGATGTGCTTCTCACATTTGTACTGATGTGCAGGCGCTGAAAAATAGCAGAGCATTGGCAAAGGGCGAGGTGGACCTACGAGTAGGCAATGGAGCACGGGTTGCTGCTGTTGCTGTAGGACTATCTCTGCCCTCTGGGCTTGTACTAGATTTAGATGATTGTTGTTATGTGCCTACTCTTACTAAGAACATAGTTTCAGTTTCTTGTTTAGACAAGAAAGGATACTCTTTTATAATAAAAGACAAATGTTGTTCTGTTTATTTAAAAGATATGTTCTATTGTAGTGCACCACTAATAAACGGACTCTATATTCTAGACTTTGAGAGCCCTATCTATAACATTAGTACCAAGAGGTTCAAGTCAAATGACTTGAACCAAACCTACTACTGTCGCCTAGGTCATATAAATGACAAGCGCATATCCCAGCTCCATAAGGATGGTTTGCTGGACTCATTTGATTTAGAATCATATGAGATATGCGAGTCATGCCTACAAGGTAAGATGACCAAGACTCCCTTTAGTGGGCACAGCGAGAGAGCAACTGATTTGTTAAGACTCATACATAGTGATGTATGTGGCCCTTTCAATGTTGCTGCTAGAGGCGATTATAGATACTTCATCAGATTTACTGATGACTTCAGTAGATATGGTTATGTGTACTTGATGACACATAAGTCTGAATCCTTTGAAAAGTTCAAAGAATTCAAGAATGAAGTACAGAACCAGCTTGG
The DNA here is from genome assembly GCF_018446385.1 of Zingiber officinale. Lineage (NCBI taxonomy): Eukaryota > Viridiplantae > Streptophyta > Magnoliopsida > Zingiberales > Zingiberaceae > Zingiber > Zingiber officinale. The sequence continues at coordinate 14,813,190 of NC_056004.1, forward strand.
CAAGAGTATTAAGATACTTCGATCAGATCGAGGTGGAGAATACCTTAGCCATGAGTTTCGTGACTACCTAGCTAAGTGTGGGATTCTATCCCAACTCACTCCTCCTGGAACACCACAGTGGAATGGTGTATCCGAAAGGAGGAATCGTACCCTATTAGATATGGTACGATCTATGATGAGTCACACAGATCTTCCGACATATCTATGGGGATATGCTCTAGACACGGCAGCTTTCTTACTCAACCGAGTTCCATCAAAGGCCGTGACAAATACACCATATAGGATATGGACTGGGAGAGATGCCCAGGTGTCTTTCATGAGGATTTAGGGATGTGAGGCTTACGTACGACGTCAAGTCTCAGACAAATTAGGACCCAAATCCGACAAGTGCTATTTCATCGGATATCCCAAGGAAACTAAGGGATATTACTTCTACATTCCCAGTCAGCACAAGGTAGTTGTGGCAAAGACTGGGGTCTTTCTAGAATGGGACTTTGTTTCTAGAAAAACTAGTGGGAGCACGTTCGATCTTGAAGAAGTTCAAGATGCGAATACTAGTACTGAAGCCTCGATGGAAATTGAACTGGAACCACAAAGTGTTGTGGATGATGTTGTTCCACAAAGAGTTGAGGAACAACAACCAGTTCAAGTAGACATACCTCTTCGTAGGTGTGATAGGGTATGTCGTCAGCCTGAGAGATACTCATTTCTCTTGTCTGACCATGATGACGTTAGGCTCATAGAGGATGAGCCTACCACCTATCAGGAAGCTGTGATGAGACCAGATTCCGAGAAATGGCTAGAGGCCATGAGATCCGAGATGGAATCCATGTACACCAACCAAGTATGGACTTTGGTTGATCCACCTGAAGGGGTAAAACCCATTGGGTGAAAGTGGGTCTTTAAGAGAAAGACTGACATGGATGGACTTATCTATAAGGGTCGCTTGGTAGCTAAAGGTTTCAAGCAGATTCATGGTATTGACTATGATGAAACCTTTTCTCCAGTAGCGATGTTTAAGTCCATTCGGATCATGCTTGCTATTGCAGCCTACCATGACTATGAGATATGGCAGATGGATGTCAAAACTGTGTTTCTGAATGGAAACCTACTCGAGGATGTGTACATGACACAACTTGAGGGTTTTGTAGATCCACAGCATACTAGTAGAGTATGCAAGCTGCATAGGTCCATTTATGGACTAAAGCAAGCTTCTCGGAGCTGGAATCTTCGATTCGATGATGCAATCAAACAGTTTGGTTTCATCAAGAACAAAGATGAACCTTGTGTCTACAAGAAGGTTGTTGGGGACATAGTTGTCTTCCTCATATTGTATGTGGATGACATACTACTCATTGGGAAGGACATCCCTATGCTTCAGTCTGTCAAGACCTGGCTAGGGAGTTGCTTCTCAATGAAGGACTTAGGTGAGGCATCCCGCATTCTAGGGATACAGATTAATAGAAATAGATCTAAGAGATTGCTTGGCCTAAGTCAGAGTACATACATTGACAAGGTACTCCTTCGGTTTGCCATGCAGAACTCCAAGAAGGGATTTCTGCTGATGTCACATGGTGTGAGTTTTCGAAGAATCAAGGTCCCTCTTCTAGAGAGGAGAGAGACCGCATGGATCAGATCCCTTATGCCTCAGCCATTGGATCGATCGTGTACGCCATGCTATGTACTCGACCTGATGTCTCGTATGCTTTGAGCATGACGAGCAGATACCAGTCAGATCCAGGTGAAAGTCACTGGATAGCGGTCAAGAATATTCGTAAGTACTTAAGAAGGACTAAAGAATATTTTTTGATATATGGAGGCGATGACGAGCTAGCTGTTAAGGGTTACAGTGATGCTAGCTTCCAAACTGACCAGGATGATTATCGATCGGCAGTCTGGGTTTGTGTTTTGCATAAATGGTGGTGTTGTAAGCTGGAAGAGTTCAAAGCAGGACACAGTCGCTGATTCTACAACAGAGGTCGAGTATATTGCTGCATCAGAAGCAGCAAAGGAGGCAGTTTGGATCCGCAAGTTCATTACTGAACTTGGGGTGGTTCCTAGTATAGCTGATCCCATAGAGCTCTATTGTGACAACAATAGAGCAATAGCACAGGCTAAGGAACCTCGCTCACACCATCGGACCAAACACATACTACGGCGCTTTCATCTCATTCGAGAGATCATCGATAGAGGAGATGTGAAGATTTGCAGAGTACCTACAGAGGCTAACATCGCAGATCCCTTGACCAAGGCTTTGGCACAGAGGAAGCATGATGGTCACACTAGGTCATTAGGCCTTAGAGCCTATACTGATTGGCACTAGTGCTAGTGGGAGATTGTTAGTTAGAGCCCTAGAGCCAATCATTTGATGATTGTATGGACTCATTGTATCATATTCTTGTATATTAATAAAGGAATTTGTTTGGTTATTATACTTATTTGTATTAGTGCCAAATAGACTAAGTATAATAGCGTCCTTGAGTAGAAGATTCATACCTATATCAATCGATTAGTTGAATCGATAGTGAGATGATATAGGGAACACAACTCTAAATCATTCCTAGTCGAGTATTAACATTCAGGGACAATGTTAATGCAATAAGACTAGCATGTAGTTTAGCTCGATGACTTGATCTCACAAGTCATGGATATAGAGATATCAAGCTGACACATGGGTATACATTGGAGAATGTATACTGAATGACCCGCCATGAGAAAGTATAATGGATCGTTATATGAGTGTCATATACTTTCTCATGTGGCTATTAGTATGACTATTAGTCCTTAGACCTGAAGTCACCATGGATCCCTACATAAGGAGTTATGTACTTTGGTTTCGTCAAACGTCACCCGTAACTGGGTGGACTATAAAGGCGATTACTGGGTATATAACGAATTATGTAGAGGGATGTGAGTGATGTAGATGGGATCTATCCCTCCCATATGACGGGAGCGACATCGGTATTCTTGATAGAGTGAGACCACTAAGTGCATGGCCATGCCCAAATGAGTCAACATTAGATGTTGAGCTCATTTGATCGAGTGAGTCTACTTGGAGATCAAGATTTAGATTGATTAGAGGATAACACGGTCTATGCCTCATATTGATCAATCTAGATGTCTAGGATTGAAGGACAATGTCACATATTGTGAGGAGTCATAATTAGTAGTCACAAGGTGATGTCGGATCTCGACATTCTTGTAACTTGGGTAGTAATGATGTGTTGCTAGATACCGCTCATTGCTTATGCTCCTAAATGGGTTTAGGGCATTGCCAACATTACAAGAACCTATCGGGTCACACACTTAGGACAATTAGATGGAGATTAGGTTCATATGATGAACCAAGAGGATTAGATTCATTTGATGAATCAAATTGGATTAAGAGTAATCCTAATTGGGCTAACTTGAGTTCGACTCAAGTTGATTCATGTGTTCAATGAGTCTAATTTTGATTTTGACTCATTTGATCAATTTAATTTAATGAATTAGATTCATTATATTAAGTTGACTCGAATCAAATGGTTGGATTAGATCCACCATGGTAGAGATTGAGTCAAGTTTGACTTGACTTGAGAAGGAAGACCAAAGGTCAATTTTGACTTGACCTTTTGCCACCTCTTTGGTGAGTTGGCATTAGGTGGACCAATGATGATATTCCACATCATCATGGGTGCCACCTCATGGAAGTTACAAATCCATTTTCTTAATAACTTCACATTAATAGCATTTAATGGGTAGTTACACAAAGGAGAAGTGGCCGGCCACTTTGGTTTTTGAATGGGGAATTCATTTTTCATTCAAGTGGTGTATCTTCTTCTTCTTCCTCTCAAGCTCTCCCTCTCCCTCTCCTCCTTGCCTTGGCCGAATCTTACCAAGGTGCTAGCACACCTTTGTGTAAGGTTTTCTCCACCTAGGTGTCCGTGTGGTTACTTCTAGAGGACCGACGCTTGACGGTCTAGAGATCCGGCAACTCCTTGGACGAGCGGGAACGCGAAAGGCACGCAACAAGGGTAAAGTTCTTAACATGTAGATCTAGGAGTAGATCTAAAAGGTTTTTCAAACTCGTACTCGTATTTATTTTTGGTTTTCCTTGCACGGATCCGTTGGCCTTGGGTGATTCGGGGTTTCCGCGACGCGAAAAGCGGTTTTCGCGGCTCGAAAAACCCAACAGATGTGTGCTTATGATATGGTTGAACATCTTCGTCAACTATATCAAGGACAAGCAGGGCACTGGAAGAGGAACTTCACAGGATACCTGGAAGATCTTAACAAGAAGAGAAATAAGATTTCTACTTCAGGTATAAATGTTATAGAAGTCAACCTCTCTATTTCTTCATCGTGGGTAATAGATACCTGATGTGCTTCGCATATTTTTACTAATGTACAAGCACTGAAAAATAGCAGAGCATTGACAAAGGGCGAGATAGACCTACGAGTAGACAATGGAGCACGGGTTGCTGCTGTTGCTGTAGGGACTTATTTTCTATCTCTGCCCTCTGGGCTTATACTAGAGTTAGACGATTGTTGTTATGTGCCTGCATTGACTAAGAACATTATATCAGTTTCTTGTTTGGACAAGAAAGGATTCTCGTTTATAATAAAGAACAAATGTTGTTCTGTCTATTTAAACGATATGTTCTATTGTAATGCACCTCTGATGAACGGACTCTATATTCTAGACCTTGAGAGCTCTATCTATAACATTAGTACCAAGAGGTTCAAATCGAACGATATGAACCACACCTATCTCTGGCACTGTCCCTTAGGTCATATAAATGACAAGCGCTTATCCCAGCTCCATAAGGATGGTTTGCTGGACTCATTTGATTTTGAATCATATGAGATATGCGAGTCATGCCTACGAGGCAAGATGACCAAGACTCCCTTTAGTGGGCACAGCGAGAGAGCGACTAATTTGTTAGGACTCATACATAGTGATGTATGTGGCTCTTAAAATGTCGCTGCTAGAGACGGTTATAGATACTTCATCACATTTACTGATGACTTCAGTAGATATGGTTATGTGTACTTGATGACACATATGTCCGAATCCTTTGAAAAGTTCAAAGAATTCAAGAATGAAGTACAGAACCAGCTTGGCAAGAGTATTAAAATACTTCGATCAGATCGAGGTGGTGAATACTTAAGCCATGAGTTTCGTGACTATTTAGCTGAGTGTGGGATTCTATCCCAACTCACTCCTCCTGGAACACCACAGTGGAATGGTGTATCCGAAAGGAGGAATCGTACCCTATTAGATATGGTACGATCTATGATGAGTCACACTGATCTTCCGACATACCTTTGGGGCTATGCTCTAGACACGGCAGCTTTTATACTCAATCGAGTTCCATCCAAGGCCGTGATAAAGACACCATATAGGATATGGACTGGGAGAGATGCCCAGGTGTCTTTTATGAGGATTTGGGGCTGTGAGGCTTACGTACAACATCATGTCTCAGACAAATTAGGACCCAAATCCGACAAGTGCTATTTCATCGGATATCCCAAGGAAACTAAGGGATATTACTTCTACATTCCTAGTCAGCACAAGGTAGTTGTGGCAAAGACAGGGGTCTTTCTAGAATGGGACTTTGTTTCTAGAAAAACTAGTCGGAGCACGTTCGATCTTGAAGAAGTTCAAGATGCGAATACTAGCACTGAAGCCTCGATGGAAATTGAACTGGAACCACAAAGTGTTGTGGATGATGTTGTTCCACAAAGAGTTGAGGAACAACAACCAGTTCAAGTAGACATACCTCTTCGTAGGTGTGATAGGGTACGTCGTCAGCCTGAGAGATACTCATTTCTCTTGTCTGACCATGATGACGTTATGCTCATAGAGGATGAGCCTACCACCTATCAGGAAGCTTTGATGAGACCAGATTCCGAGAAATGGCTAGACGCCATGAGATCCGAGATGGAATCCATGTACACCAACCAAGTATGGACTTTGGTTGATCCACCTGAAGGGGTAAAACCCATTGGGTGAAAGTGGGTCTTTAAGAGAAAGACTGACATGGATGGACTTATCTATAACGGTCGCTTGGTAGCTAAAGGTTTCAAGCAGATTCATGGTATTGACTATGATGAAACCTTTTCTCTAGTAGCGATGTTTAAGTCCATTTGAATCATGCTTGCTATTGCAGCCTACCATGACTATGAGATATGGCAGATGGATGTCAAAACCGCGTTTCTGAATGGAAACCTACTCGAGGATATGTACATGACACAACCTGAGGGTTTTGTAGATCCGCAGCATACTAGCAGAGTATGTAAGCTGCATAGGTCCATTTATGGACTAAAGCAAGCTTCTCGGAGCTGGAATCTTCGATTCGATGATGCAATCAAATAGTTTGGTTTCATCAAGAACGAAGATAAGCCTTGTGTCTACAAGAAGGTTGTAGGGGATATAGTTGTCTTCCTCATATTGTATGTGGATGACATACTACTCATTGGGAAGGACATCCCTATGCTTCAGTCTGTCAAGACCTGGCTAGGGAGTTGCTTCTCAATGAAGGACTTAGGTGAGGCATCCCGCATTCTATGGATATAGATCTATAGAGATAGATCTAAGAGATTGCTTGGCCTAAGTCAGAGTACATACATTGACAAGGTACTCCTTCGGTTTGCCATGTAGAACTCCAAGAAGGGATTTCTGTCGATGTCACATGGCGTGAGTCTTTCGAAGACTCAATGTCCCTCTTCTAGAGAGGAGAGAGACCACATGGATCAGATCCCTTATGCCTCAGCCATAGGATCGATCAAGTACGCCATGCTATGTACTCGACCTGATGTCTTATATGCTTTGAGCATGACGAGCAGATACTAGTCAGATCCAGGTGAAAGTCACTAGATAGCGGTCAAGAATATTCTTAAGTACTTAAGAAAAACTAAAGAATATTTCTTGATATATGGAGGCAATGATGAGCTAGCTGTAAAGGGTTACAGTGATGCTAGCTTCCAGACCGATCTGGATGACTATAGATCAGAGTCGGGGTTCGTATTTTTCATTAATGGTGGTGCTATCAGTTGGAAGAGTTCGAAGCAGGATACAGTAGCTGATTCTACCACAGAAGCCGAGTACATTGCTGCATCAGAGGCAGCAAAGGAGGCAGTTTGGATCTGCAAGTTCATCACTGAACTTGGGGTGGTTCCTAGCATTGCTAACCCCATTGAGCTCTATTGTGACAACAATGGAGCTATAGCACAGGCGAAGGAACCTCGCTCACACCAGCGGACCAAACACATACTACGGCGCTTCCATCTCATTCGAGAGATTATCGAGAGAGGAGATGTGAAGATTTGCAGAGTACCTACAGATGCTAACATCGCAGATCCCTTGACCAAGGCTTTGGCACAGAGAAAGCATGATGGTCACATTAGGTCATTAGGGCTTAGAGCCTATACTGATTGGCACTAGTGCTAGTGAGAGATTGTTAGTTAGAGCCCTAGAGCCAATCATTTGATGATTGTATGGGCTCATTTTATCATATTCTTGTATATTTATAAAGGCATTTAGTTTGGTTATTATACTTACTTATATTGGTGCCAAATAAACTAAGTATAATAGCGTCCTTGAGTAGAAGGTTCTCACCTATATCAATCGGTTAGTTGAACCGATAGTGAGATGATATAGGGAACACTACTCTAAAGCATTCCTAGTCGAGTATTAACATTCAGGGGCAATGTTAATGCAATAATACTTGCATGTTGGTCAACTCGATGACTTGATCTCACAAGTCATGGATATGGAGATATCAAGTTGACACATGAGTATGCATTGGAGAATGTATACTGAATGACCCGCCATGAGAAAGTATCATGAATCGTTATATGAGTGTTATATACTTTCTCATGTAGCTATTACTATGACTATTTGTCCTTAGACCTGAAGTCACCATGGATCCCTACATAAGGAGTTATGTACTTTGGTTTCGTCAAACGTCACCCGTAACTGGGTGGACTATAAAGGCGATTACTGGGTATATAATGAATTATGTATAGGTATGTGAGTGATGTAGATGGGATCTATCCCTCCCATATGACGGGAGCGACATCGGTATTCTTGATAGAGTGAGACCACTAAGTGCATGGCCATGCCCAAATGAGTCAACATTAGATGTTGAGCTCATTTAATCGAGTGAGTCTACTTGGAGTTCAAGATTTAGATTGATTAGAGGATGACACGGTCTATGCCTCATATTGATCAATCTAGATGTCTAGGATAGAAGGACAATGTCACATATTGTGAGGAGTCACAATTAGTAGTCACAAGGTGATGTTGGATCTCAACATTCTTGTAACTTGGGTAGCAATGATGTATTGCTAGATGCCGCTCATTGCTTATGTTTCTAAAGAAGTTTAGAAACATTGCCAACATTACAAGAATGGTCACACACAAAGAACAAGTGGATGGAGATTAGGTTCATATGAAGAACCAATTGGATTAGGTTCATATGATGCACCAAAGATTGGATTCAAATTAGACTTATTGAGTTAGACTCAATTAGATTCAATTGTTGAATGAGTCTAATTTAAATTTGATTCATTGAGTCAATTTATATTAATGAATTGAGATTCATTAAATTGAAATTGACTTGAATCAAAGGTTGGATTTAACTCAACAAGGAAGAAATTGGTCAATTTTGACTTGGCCAAATGTAAGTTGAAACATCAAGTTCGACTTGATGTATTGCCACATCATAAGGATGACTCATCCTTGCCACATCACCTCCACCTCATGAGGCATGCCACCTCATGGGGGTTACACCCTCCCCTTGGCTTTAATGTGGCCGGCCACATTAATGGGGAGGTTACAAGATGTGGCCGGCCACACATTAGTGGTGGAGGTTTTGGTTGTGTGGCATTATGGTGCATTCACTTCATTCTTCTTCCTCCTTGCTTCTTCCTCCTCTCCCTCTTGCTGTTGCCGTGGGGTTTTGGAAGGTGAGAAGGTGTTGAGTTTCATCCAAGAAAAGATAAGAGAGTGTGAAGGACACAAGAAGAGGATACTACTAGTTGAGTATGTGAGAGTCTTCTTGTTTTCTCTCTTTTCTCCCTTTTCAAATTCTATCCGAGAGCTCTAGAAAGTTCTAGCACACTTGGGGCTCTCTTCTCCATCCTTGAGTGCTAGAGAGCACTCCTTGTTCGTGTGGATATCATTAGAGGAGTGTCTACGTTGACACTCTCGAGATCCGGCGTACCGTTGGACGAGCGGGATTTGCGAGGGCACGCTTCAAGGGTAAAGCTCTCAACACATAGATCTAGGAGTAGATCTAAAGGTTTTGAAACTCGTACTTGTATTTCATTCGGTTTTTCCTTGCACGGATCTACGGCTTTGGGTGATTCGGGGTTTCCGCGACGCGAAAAGCGGTTTTCGCGGCCCGAAAAACCCAACAATCCCTACATAAGGAGTTATGTACTTTAGTTTCATCAAACGTCACCCGTAACTGGGTGGACTATAAAGGCAAATACTGGGTATGTAACAAAATATGTGGAGGGATATGAGTGATGTAGATGGGATCTATCCCTCCTATATGACAGGAGAGACATCGGTATTCTTGATAGAGTGAGACCACGAAGTGCATGGCCATGCCCAAATGAGTCAATATGTGATATTGAGCTCATTTGATATAGTGAGTCTACTTGGAGTTCAAGATTTAGATTGGTTAGAGGATGACACGGTCTATACCTCACATTGATCAATCTAGATGTCTAGGATAGAAGGACACTTGTCATATTTTGTTAGGAGCCACAATTAGTAGTCACAAGGTGATGTCGGATCTCGACATTCTTGTAACTTGGGTAGCAATGATATATTGCTAGATGCCGCTCATTGCTTATGTTTCTAAAGGAGTTTTGAAACATTGCCAACGTTACAAGAACCTATTGGGTCACACACAAAGAACAAGTGGATGGAGATTAGGTTCATAGGATGAACCAATTGGATTAGGTTCATATGATGTACCAAGGATTGGATTCGGAAATTAGACTTATTGAGTTAAACTCAATTAGATTCAATTGTTGAATAAGTCTAATTTAAATTTGATTCATTGAGTCAATTTGTATTAATGAATTGAGATTCATTAAATTCAAATTGGCTTGAATCAAAGATTGGATTTAACTCAACAAGGAAGACAAATTGGTCAATTTTGACTTGACCAAATGGGAAGTTGAGACATCAAGTTTGACTTGATGAATTGCCACTTCATGGAGGATGACTCATCCTACATGGCAGCCACATCATCTGCACCTCATGAGGTGTGCCACCTCATGGAGGTTACACCTTCCATTCCATTTAATGTGGCCGGCCACACAAATGCAAAAGGAGGTTTTGTTTTGTGGCAATTGATGTGGGTTAATGCTTGCTTCTTCTTCATTGGGTCCTCGCTCCTCTTTGCTGTGGTTGCCGTGAGCTATCATGGAGGGAGAAGGTGTATGAGTTGTGTTCCAAGAAAATGGTGAAGTGAAGGTCACAAAGGAGGGTACCTAGAGGATTATGTGAGATCCCTTTTCTTTCTCTCCTTTCTCCCCTTTTTAAATCCTACCCGAGAGCCCTAGAGAGTGCTAGCACACTTGGGTGCTCTCTTCTCCATCCTTGAGTGTTAGAGAACACCTCTTATTTGTGTGGATATCACTAGAGAGTTGTCTACGTTGACAACTTTGAGATCCGGCGTACCGTTGGACGAGCCGGATTTGCGAGGGCACGCTTCGAAGGTAAAATGTTTTTCCTTTGTAGATCTACTGTAGATCGTAGTTTAAAACTCATACTCATGTTTTTGGAAAGTTTTCTTCGCATGAGATCCAATGCCTAGGGTGATTCGGGGTTTCCGCGACGCGAAAACACGGTTTTCGCGGCCCGAAAAACCCAACAAGTTCAACTTCCATCAAGGCTTCAGTGCTATGATCCATATCTTAAACTTTATCAAGATTGAACGTACTCCCACTAGTTTTTATAGAAACAAAGTCTTTTTCTAGAAATACCCCAGTCTTAGCCACAAACATTTTGTGGTGACTGGGAATGTAGAAGTAATATCCCTTCGTTTCTTTGAGATATCCTATAAAATAGCACTAATCGGATTTGGGGCCCAGTTTATCCGAGACTTGACGTCGAACGTAAGCCTCACAACCCTAAATCCTCATAAAAGACACTGGGCATCTCTCCCAGTCCATATCTTATATGGTGTCTTTAGCACAGCTTTGGATGGAACACGGTTAAGTGTGAAGGCTGTTGTATTTAGAGCATATCGCCAAAAAGATATAGGAAGATCTGTGTGACTCATCATAGATCGTATCATATCTAATAGGGTACGATTCCTCCTTTCGGATACACCATTCCACTGTGGTGTTCTAGGAGGAGTGAATTGGGATAGAACCCCACACTCAGCTAAATAGTCACGAAACTCATGGCTAAGGTATTCACCACCTCGATCTGATCGATGTATTTTAATACTCTTGCCTAGCTGGTTTTGTACTTCATTCTTGAATTCTTTGAACTTTTCAAAAGATTGTGACTTATGTGTCATCAGATACACATAACCATATCTACTGAAGTCATCAGTAAATGTAATGAAGTACCTATAACCACCTCTGGCAGTGACATTGAAAGGGCCACATACATCACTATGTATAAGTCCTAACAAGCCAGTTTCTCTTTCGCTGTGTCCACTAAAGGGAGTCTTGATCATCTTGCCCAGTAGGCATGACTTGCACGTCTCATATGATTCAAAATCAAATAAGTCCAGCAAACAATCTTTATGGAGCTGGGATAAGCGATTCTCATTTATATGACCTAAGCGACAATACAGAGATAGGTTCGATTCATTTCATTTAACTTGAACCTTTTGGTACTTATGTTATAGATGGGGGTCTCTAAGTCTAGAATATAGAGTCCGTTCATCAGAGGTGCACTACAATAGAACATATCTTGTAAATAAACAGAACAACATTTGTTCTTTATTACAAAAGAAAAGCCTTTCTTGTCTAAACAAGAAACTGAAATAATGTTCTTTGTGAGAGTAGGCACATAACAACATCCATCTAATTCTAGTACAAGCCCAGAGGGCAGAGATAGAAAGTAAATTCCTACAGCAACAGCAGCAACCCATGCTCCATTGCCTACTCGTAGGTCCACCTCGCCCTTCGTCAATGCCCTGCTATTTTTCAGCGCCTTCACATTAATACAAATGTGAGAAGTACATTTGGTATCTAATAACCACGATGAAGAAATAGATAGATTGACTTCTATAACATATATACCTTAAGTAGAAATCTCATTTCTCTTCTTTTTAAGATCTTCCAGGTATCCTTTGCAGTTCCTCTTCCAATGCCCGGTCTGACAGCAGTGGAAGCAGGTAGCATCCTTGGAAACCCCTCCTTTAGGTTTCATTACCTTGTCTTTGCCCTTGGCTTAGGACTTTCCCTTACTTTTAGGCATGCCCTTGCCTTTATGCTTTTGCCCCATCAAAATGGAGTTGGGCTTTACCTTCTTAAGGTTGAGCTCAGCAGTTCGCAACATGCTTAGCAGCTCAGGCAGTGGCTTATCAATTTCGTTCATGTTGTAATTTATGACAAATTGACTGTAGCTTTCTGGCAAGGATAGCAAGATCAAGTCAGTGGCCAGTTTTGTTAGTTAGAGCCCTAGAGCCAATCATTTGATGATTGTAGTATGGACTAGTTGTATCATATTCTTGTATATAAATAAAGGCATTTGTTTTTGGTTATTATACTTGTATTGATGGAAAATAACTAAGTATAATAGCGTCCTTGAGTAGAAGGTTCTTACCTATATTAATCGATTGGTTGAATCGATAGTGAGATGATATAGGGAACACTACTCTTAATCATTCATAGTCAAGTATTAACATTCAGGGACAATGTTAATGCAATAAGACTAGCATGTAGGTCAACTCAATGACTTGATCTCACAAGTCATGGATATGGAGATATCATGTTGACACATAGGTATGCATTGGAGAATGTATACTGAATGACCCGCCATGAGAAAATATCATGGATCGTTATATGAGTGTCATATACTTTCTCGTGTGGCTATTAGTATGACTACTAGTTCTTGGACCTGAAGTCACCATGGTTCCCTACATAAGAGTTACGTACTTTGGCTTCGTCAAACGTCACCCGTAACTGGGTGGACTATAAAGGCAATTACTGGGTATGTAACAAATTATGCGGATGGGATGTGAGTGATGTAGATGGGATCTATCCCTCCTATATGACGGGAGTGACATCGATATTCTTGATAGAGTGATACCACTAAGTGCATGTCCATGGACAAATGAGTCAATATGAGATATTGAGCTCATTTGATTGAGTGAGTCTACTTGGAGTTCAAGATTTAGATTAATTAGAGGATGACACGGTCTATGCCTCATATTGATCAATCTAGATGTCTAGAATAGAAGGACAATGTCATATATTGTGAGGAGTCACAATTAGTAGTCACAAGGTGATGTTGGATCTCAACATTCTTATAACTTGGGTAGTAATGATGTGTTGCTAGATACCGCTCATTACTTATGTTTCTAATTGGGTTAGGAGCATTGCCAACGTTATAAGAACCTATAGGCTCACACACAAAGGGCAATTAGATGGAGATTAGGTTCATTTGATGAACCTAAAGGATTAGGTTCATGTGATGAACCAAATTGGATTAAGAGTAATCCAAATTGAGCTAATTGAGTTGGACTCAATTTGGTTCATGTGTTAAATGAGTCTAATTTGGACTTAGACTCATTGAATTAATTTAATTCAATAAATAGAGATTCATTAAATTAAATTTGACTTGAACAAATGGTTAGATTTGATCAACCATGGGAGAGAAGTGGTCAAGTTTGACTTGACTTGAGAGGAAGATGAAGAGTCAAGTTTGACTTGACCATTTGCCACCTCATTGGTGAGTTGGCAAAGAGTGGGCCAATGATGATGCTCCAAATCATCATGGATGCTTAAGTGGGATGCTACCTCATGTGAGTTACCAAGAGTTGTGACTCTTGGCATCCCATGGAGGTTACAATCTCTCTTAAAGTGGTCGGCCACTTTAGATGAGAGAGTTAGTGCATTTTTGTGCTTGGTGAGTAACTCCTTCTTCTTCCTCAAGCTCTTCTCTTCTCTCCCTCTCCTCCACCATTACTGATCTTCTAAGGTTGCTAGCACATCCTTAGAGGTTCTCTCCATCGAGTTGTTCGTGTGGATACACATAGAGGAGTATCTACTTTGATACTCTCGAGATCTGGCGACGAACCTTGGATGAGCGGGATTAAGCGAAGGGCTTCGCATCAAGGGTAAATTCTTATCTTGTAGATCTAAAGTAGATCTAAGCTTAGAAAACTCTACGTGAAATTTTTTACGCAATTTTATTTCTTCGCTAGGATCCGGTGGCATGGGAATTTCGGGGTTTCCGCAACGCAAAAAGCAGTTTTTGCAGCCCGAAAAATCCAACAATGGTATCAGAGCCACGTGCGAAGCGAGTATGAGTTTTATTTTGTATTTTTATGAAAATTACAGATCTGTAACTTTCTGTGAATTTATGATTTTTGGTATTTTTATGGTTATTTTTCTCGTAGAAGTGAAGCACAAGTGTTTAGACACTTGTAGGCTTCGACTACCGAGAAAATATTTCCGATACGGCAAGGTTTCGCCCCAAATCATTTTGGGACAGCGGACTAAGGCACTGTAGGATCGCTTAGGAACACTCGCGATAGTTATATCGTGGGTAGGGGTGCTGCCCCTGACCCCGCAAGGGGATTCGTTCCGTGATTGCGTCCGAAAATCGCTAAACGGGACCGCCGGGAATTTTTACTCATAAAAATTGTAAAAAATTGTAAGAAAAATTACAAAAATTTATAGAAATTACATAATTTAGAATTATGTATTATTTTGTGATAGTCATGGCCCAAAATACCCAATGTGATTTTATATTGTGTGTTGTAATTCATAATACGGCCTGCGTGTCATCATGTGATTGTGCGTGTTATATATTTGATACGCGACCTGCGCGTCGTGCCTTTCTATTTATTTATTCTTGTTGTAAATAGTTTAGACTCGAATGTAACTCGAGTTTCACTCTTTGTAATGTACAAAATCAAGGCGGTGGAAGGTCCACTCGAGACGGAGTTATAAGGAGGGCGCGAGCAACACAAGGTGGTCAAAGGAAGGAGCTTGAGAAGTTGTTGACCTTAGGTTGACCATCCGATCTTCTCATTGGCTTGAGAAGATCGTAGTAGGGCCTTGACTAATCACAAAATATTTAATTAATTGCTTGTGTGTGTGTATATGTGATGCATGCTAGAATAGTAATTAATTAGCACCTTAACGATTATATTAGATCTAAATCGCGTACATGATGCACCCTAACGATTAGATTAGATCTAAATCGCGTATATGATACACCTCGTCGATTAGATTAGATCTCAATCATGTCAACTCATAATGCCTACCATGCCGTGATACCTCTCACTACCTCGATCACATGTTGTTGTTGAATCTGCCAAAGTAGAGCAACACATATTATCTTGGTAGGATACGGAGGGACAATCTTGGTCCCGCCTATCAACGCATGGGTGAGTAAAACTCAATTAGATGAGTATAACTACTTAAATCATGTTTAACTGTAGGCATTTATCCAATAGTTGGAAGATAGGACAAAATCACGTTTATATTAACTCTTGGGCATATTAGCCAAAGCTAACTCGAGTTTTAATATAAATGCGGATCTTGATCCTATAAACAAGAGTTGCATAGAGATGTAATTGGTAATTAGTTACCTACCGATCATACTAAGTCTTGGGCGATTTAGCCAAAGCTAACTCAGGGCATAGTATGATGTGGATCTTGTCCCACATTAATTATAGAATTCAGTGGGAGCATCATTTAGTTAAAGGCTTAATTAAATGATTAATAAGATATGATATTTATTTTCTGCATTTTTTTGTTGTAGATTACCATGTCGTCGAACACGAACTCCTTCTCCCTGCGTTCTGTCCTTGATAAGGACAAGCTCAACGGAGCTAATTTCCTGGACTGGTACAGGAATCTGAGAATTATTCTCATACAAGAACGTAAACTGTACGTTTTGAAGCAGCCCATTCCGGAGGCACCTCCTACCACTGCCACGCGAGCTGACCGAGATGCTTACAAGAAGCATCAAGATGACGCATTAGATGTGTCTTGTCTCATGCTCGCAACCATGAACTCTGAGGTTCAGAAGCAACACGAGTTGATGGGTGCTTATGATATGGTTGAACATCTTCGTCAACTGTATCAAAGACAAGCAGGACACTAGAAGAGCAACTGCACAGGATACCTGAAAGATCTTAAGAAGAAGAGAAATAAGATTTCTACTTCAGGTATACATGTTATAGAAGTCAACCTCTCTATTTCTTCATCGTGGGTATTAGATACCGGATGTGCTTCACACATTTGTACTAATGTACAAGCACTGAGAAATAGCAGAGCATTGACAAAGAATGAGATAGACCTACGAGTAGGCAATGGAGCACGGGTTGCTGCTGTTCCTGTAGGAACTTACTATCTATCTCTACCCTCTAGGATTGTACTAGAATTAGATGAATGTTGTTATGTGTCTGCCTTGACTAAGAACATAATTTTAGTTTCTTGTTTGGACAAGAAAGGTTTTTCATTTATAATAAAGAATAAATGCTGTTTAGTTTATTTAAATGATATGTTCTATTGTTGTGCACCTCTGATGAACGGGCTCTATATTCTGAACCTTGAAAACCTTATCTATAACATAAGTACCAAGAGGTTCAAGTCAAATGACATGAACCAAACCTATATCTGGCACTGTCGCTTAGGTTATATAAATGACAAACGCTTATCCCAGCTCCATAATTATGGTTTCCTGGACTCATTTGATTTTGAATCATATAAGACATGCGAGTCATGCCTTCAAGGCAAGATGACCAAGACTCCCTTTATTGGACACAGTGAGAGAGCGACTGACTTGTTAGGTCTTATACATAGTGATGTATGTGGCCCTTTCAATGTCACTTCAGGAGGTGGTTATAGATACTTCATTACATTTACTGATGACTTCAGTAGATATGGTTTTGTGTACCTGATGACACATAAGTCAGAATCCTTTGAAAAGTTCAAAGAATTCAAGAATGAAGTACAAAACCAGCTTGGCAAGAGTATTAAGATACTTCGATCAGATCGAGGTGGAGAATACCTTAGCCATGAGTTTCGTGACTATCTAGCTGACTGTGTGATCCTATCCCAACTTACTCCTCCTGGAACACCACAGTGGAATGGTGTATCCGAAAGGAGGAATCATACCATATTAGATATGGTATGATCTATGATGAGTCACACAGATCTTCCTATGTATCTTTGAGGCAATGCTCTAGACACAGCAGCCTTCATTCTCATCCGAGTTCCATCTATGGCTGTAATAAAGACACCATATAGGATATGGAGTGGGAGAGATGCCCAGGTGTCTTTTATGAGGATTTGGGGATGTGAGGCTTACGTTCGATGTCAAGTCTCGGACAAATTGGGACCCAAATCTGACAAGTGATATTTCATTGGATATCCCAAGGAAACGAAGGGATATTACTTCTACATTCCCAGTCAACACAAGATAGTTGTGGCTAAGACTAGGTATTTATAGAAAGGGATTTTGTTTCTAGAAAGACTAATGGGAGTTCGTTGGATCTTGAAGAAGTTCAAGATGTGAACAATAGCACTGAAGCCTCGATGGAAGTTGAACTGGAACCACAAAGTATTGTGGATGATGTTGTTCCACAAGGAGTTGAGGAACCACAACCAGTTCAAGTAGACCTACCTCTTCGCAGATCTGATAGGGTACGTCGTCAGCCTGAGAGATACTCATTTCTCTTGTCTGATAATGATGACATTGTGCTCATTGAGGATGAACCTACCTCCTATTAGGAAGCTGTGATGAGACCAGATTCTGAGAAATGGCTTGAGGCCATGAGATTCGAGATGGAATCCATGTACACTAACCAAGTATGGACTTTGGTTGATCCACCTGAAGGGGTAAAACCCATTGGGTGTAAGTGGGTCTTTAAGAGAAAGACTGTCATGGATGGACTTATACATACCTATAAAGGTCGTTTGGTAGCTAAAGGTTTCAATCAAATTCATGGTATAGACTATGATGAAACCTTTTCTCCAGTAGCGATGTTTAAGTCCATTCGGATCATGCTTGCTATTGCAGCATACCATGACTATGAGATATGACTGATGGATGTCAAAACCATGTTTCTGAATGGAAACTTTCTCGAGGATGTGTACATGACACAACCTGAGGGTTTGGTAGATCCACAACATACTGACAGAGTATGCAAGCTGCATAGGTCCATTTATGGACTAAAGCAAGCTTCTCGGAGCTAGAATCTTCGATTTGATGATGCAATCAAACAGTTTGGTTTCATCAAGAATGAAGACGAGCCTTGTGTCTACAAGAAGGTTGTAGGAAACACAGTTGTCTTCCATGTATTGTATGTGGATGACATACTACTCATAGGGAAAGACATCCCTTTGCTGTAGTCTGTCAAGACTTGGCTAGGGACTTGTATCTCAATGATGGACTTAGGTGATGCCACCCGCATTCTAGGCATACAGATCTATAGAGATAGATCTAAAAGATGGCTTGACATAATTCAGAGTACATACATTGACAAGGTATTATTTCGGTTTGCCATGTAGAACTCCAAGAAGGGATTTCTGCCGATGTCACATGGTGTGAGTCTTTCGAAGACTCAAGGTCCCTCTTTTAGAGAGGAGAGAGACCTCATGAATCAGATCCCATATGCCTCAGCCATAGGATCTATCATGTACGCCATGCTATGTACTCGTCCTGATGTTTCGTATACTTTAAGCATGACGAGCAGATACCAGTCAGATCCAGGTGAAAGTCATTGGATAGCAGTAAAGAATATTCTTAAGTACTTGAGAAGGACTAATAAATATTTCTTGATATATGGAGGCGATGATGAGCTAGCTGTAAAGGGTTACAATGATGCTAGCTTCTAGACCGACCAGGATGATTATCGATCGCAGTCAGGGTTCGTGTTTTACATAAATGGTGGTGCTGTGAGCTGGAAGAGTTCGAAGCTGGACACAATAGCTGATTCTACAACAGAGGCCGAGTATACTGCTGCATCAGAAGCAGCAAAGGAGGCAGTTTGGATCCGCAATTTCATTACTGAGCACGGGGTGGTTCCTAGCATAGCTGATCCCATAGAGCTCTATTGTGACAACAATGGAGCAATAACACAGGCTAAGGAACCTCGCTCACACCAGCGGACCAAACACATACTACGGTGCTTCCATCTCATTCGAGAGATTATCGAGAGAGGAGATGTGAAGATTTGCAGTCGCACATACCTTGACCAAGGCTTTGGCACAGAGAAAGCATGATGGTCACACTAGGTCATTAGGCCTTAGAGCCTACACTGATTGGCACTAGTGCTAGTGAGAGATTGTTAGTTAGAGCCCTATAGGCAATCATTTGATGATTGTAGTATGGACTCGTTGTATCATATTCTTGTATATAAATAAAGGCATTTGTTTTTGGTTATTATACTTACTTGTATTGGTGCCAAATAACTAAGTATAATAGCGTCCTTGAGTAGAAGGTTCTTACCTATATCAATCGATTGGTTGAATCGATAGTGAGATGATATAGGGAACACTACTCTTAATCATTCCTAGTCAAGTATTAACATTCAGGGACAATGTTAATGCGACGCGACAAGCATGTAGGTCAACTCGATGACTTGATCTCACAAGTCATGGATATGGAGATATTAAGTTGACACATGGGTATGCATTGGAGAATGTATACTGAATGACCCACCATGAGAAAGTATCATGAATCGTTATATGAGTGTCATATATTTTCTCATGTGGCTATTAGTATGACTACTAGTCCTTGGACATGAAGTCACCATGGTTCCCTACATAAGGAGTTACGTACTTTGGCTTCGTCAAACGTCACCCTTAACTGGGTGGACTATAAAGGCGATTACTGGGTATGTAACAAATTATGCGGAGGGATGTGAGTGATGTAGATGGGATCTATCCCTCCTATATGACGGGAGTGACATCGATATTCTTGATAGAGTGATACCACTAAGTGCATGGCCATGGCCAAATGAGTCAATATGAGATATTGAGCTCATTTGATTGAGTGAGTCTACTTGGAGTTCAAGATTTAGATTAATTAGAGGATGACACGGTCTATGCCTCATATTGATCAATCTAGATGTCTATAGAAGGACAGTGTCATATATTGTGATGAGTCACAATTAGTAGTCACAAGGTGATGTTGGATCTCAACATTCTTATAACTTGGGTAGTAATGATGTGTTGCTAGATACCGCTCATTACTTATGTTTCTAATTGGGTTTAGGAGCATTGCCAACGTTATAAGAACCTATAGGCTCACACGCAAAGGGCAATTAGATGGAGATTAGGGTCATTTGATGAACCTAAAGGATTAGGTTCATGTGATGAACCAAATTGGATTAAGAGTAATCCAAATTGAGCTACTTGAGTTGGACTCAATTTGGTTAATGTGTTAAATGAGTCTAATTTAGACTTAGACTAATTGAATTAATTTAATTCAATAAATAGAGATTCATTAAATTAAATTTGACTTGAACAAATGGTTAGATTTGATCAACCATAGGAGAGAAGTGGTCAAGTTTGACTTGACTTAAGATGAAGATGAAGAGTCAAGTTTGACTTGACCATTTGCCACCTTATTGGAGAGTTGGCAAAGAGTGGGCCAATGATGATGCTTCACATCATCATGGTTGCTTAAGTGGGATGTCACCTCATGGGTGTTACCAAGAGTTGTGACTCTTGGCATCCCATGGAGGTTACAATCTCTCTTAAAGTTGCCCGCCACTTTAGATGAGGGAGTTAGTGCATTTGTGTGCTTGGTGAGTAACTCCTTCTTATTCCTCAAGCTCTTTTCTTCTCTCCCTCTCCTCCACCATTACTGATCTTCTATGGTTGCTAGCACATCCTTAGAGGTTCTCTCCATCGAGTTGTTCGTGTGGATACATATAGAGGAGTATCTACTTTGATACTCTCGAGATCCGGCGACGAACCTTGGACAAGCGGGATTAAGCGAAGGGCTTCGCATCAAGGGTAAATTCTTATCTTGTAGATCTAAAGTAGATCTAGGCTTAGAAAAATCACACGTGAAAGTTTTTACGCAATTTTATTTCATCGCACGGATCCGGTGGCATGGGAATTTCGGGGGTTCCGCAACGCAAAAAACGGTTTTTACGGCCCGAAAAACCCAACAAGTTCTTGGCCAAGTGGGAATCCCAACCTCTGTAGATTCTCTATGTACCCAATCATCTTGAGTACATATGGTCCTACGGGAGTCTCATCTTGCATCTTGCACTGAAACAGTGCCTTAGAGATCTCGAATCTCTCGTGCCTTGCTTGTCCTTGATATAGTTGACAATGATGTTCATGTTGGAGTGTATACTAAAAGCCTAGCTTTTGTAAACATTTATTTTTGAAATAAAAGAATTACATTGGTCAATATCTGTATTTATTTGTTAAATGTAATTGTTCAATTAATTTATATAGAAGATAACATGGAGTGTGGTGTCACACTTAGAAGATCATGTTGTCAGTTCTCTATAAATTATAAATAGTTGCTCATGACTAAGATGGAAAGGAACAAACCATCAGAATAGTCATAGTGTAATTACGTATTAGGTAACTAATAAATTATACTGATACACTCTAAGTGTATTGAGTAGGACCATTTAGGTAAATTCTTTTTGTACTGACTTAGTAAAAGAACTAGACCTTAGTTATTATGGAAGTGTGTGCTCTTAATCCTAATATAATAACAAGCACATATATTTAATATTCATTTCTTTGACTTATCAAAGGGTGAGGTTTAGCTCGATAAAATAATATGCCCGATAAGTTGGGAAAAGATATTACTTATAGAGTGTGTTGTTGATTATAGAAGGAATCTGTGTCCTAGTCATCTAGGTTGAGACAAGAGGAGCTCATAAGGATTTCCATGTTAAACCCTGCAGGTGGACTTAGTCCGACATTACAATGAAGTTGAGTGGTACTACTTTTGGAGCTAGATATTAATTAAGTGAGTTGTCAGTAACTTACTTAATTAGTGGACATTTGTTATCTTAAACACAGGGAGACTAACACACTCATGATAAGAAGGAGCCCATAATGTAATTTGGGATTGGTGCGGTAGTGCGGTAATAACTCTCTAGTGGAATGAGTTGTTATCGATGAACTTGAGTTGTGTGTTTGGGGCGAGCACGGGATACTCAAGCTCATCAGAAGGCCAAAACCAATTTCTCCTCTGGGTCCCTGTCATAGCCTCATTATAGCCTCAAGTCCATCTAAATGTAAGGCTCTTCTTGTGTCCAAAAAGGGGTCTGGACCATTGCTTGGTGACCAAGCAATGGCCGACCACATCCTCTTGTAGGGGCCGGCCCTATTGCTTGGTGACCAAGCTTGTAGGGGCCGGCCAAGAATAATTCAAATATGAGGGTTGTTTTGAATTTTTAAAATCTTCTCTTTGTAGAAAACTATAAGTTTTAAAAGAGAGATTTTAATTTTAAAAACTTTCCTTATTTGAATTTGGCCACATGTTTTAATAGAGTTTTAAAAGTTTTAAAACTTTCTTTTTTTAACCATCCTCATGGTTTAAGAAAAAAGGGAGATAAGTTTTAAAAATTAAAATTTTCTATCATCATATTAAAAAAAGGAAATTTTGTTAGAGAAGTTTTTAATTTTAAAACATGGTTTTAATTTTTAGAACTTTCCTTTTTTAACTATAGGAAAAAGAGCATGTAAAATTTTATAAGAGTTTTTTCTTCTTGCAAAATTTTATAAAAAATTATTTTTCATTTCTAAATATGGTGGCCGGCCACCTTGCTTGGTGCCCAAGTAAGGGGTCGGCCAAAACACAATCCTAAACCAAATAGGATTGATCACAACCATTGATTGATGATTGATTCAATCAATAAGAAAGAAAAGGAAAAATAAAAAGGAAAAAGGAAAAAATCTTGGATGATTTTATTTTTTGTAAAAGGTTTTTCCTTATTTGCCTTGGGCAAGTAATATAAAAGAAGGGGTGAGGGGGCTTCATGAGATAACAACTCTTATTCTCTTGCTTGGAGATCTCTTGGTGGTCGGCCCTCTCCCTTCTCCCTTTCCCTTTGCTCTCTTCTCCTTGGTGGTGGTGGTGGCCAGATTTTAGAAGAAGAGGAGGAGGCTTTTGGGTGGTGTTCATCTTGGAGGATCGTCGCCCACACGACGTCCAAGGCGAGGCGAGGAATACGGCAGAAGATCTCGAGGTCATTAGCTTACAAAGAGAAGGTAAAACTAGTAATTTTCTTCCGCATCATACTAGTTATTTTCTTTGTAATAATTCTAAATACAAGAGGCAATTAGATCTAGTTTATCGAATTTATTTTTCGAGTTTGTGTTTTCTTCTTTTTCGAATTTGTGATTCAATTGTTCCTTTTGTTTAACCTAAAGTTATTTAAAGAAATAAATATTAGCTTTCCTTAAAAGGCTTTGCCTAGGCGGTGGTGGTTGCTCCCATATCCAAGAAGGCCATGTGTCTCGCCATGTAGTCCTGAAAGCCAATTTTGGAAATTAATATTTATGGAATTAATAACTTAGGTAGATTTGAATCAATAGTGTTAAGTTCCGCTTGCGATTCAAATCTAAACCATTAAGAACAGATAAGTTAAATTTGGAATCAATGATGTTAAGTTCCGTCTGCGATTCCTAATTTAACTTCTAAAGAACACAATAGGTTATTTAAGGAAAGGTTCGACACTTGTACAAAAAATTTTGTACAGTGGAACCGGTATGTTTTCCTAAGATAAACAATAATTGGTATCAGAGCTAGGTTTGCCTCTGTGTATTTTTAGAATTCAAATAGGTTATGCACATGTCATACATAATTTAGGCAGGATAATAGTAGGATATGTTAACTCTTTGGTTGCAGGCTCCAACTATTATGGCTTATATAGATATTATGTGTGATTGGACCCTTGGACATGTCAAGGGCAATATTTTTGTGTGTGCATGATTGTATGTATCAAATACAGCAGGACCTGTATTATTTTTAGAATTTTATTTTTTGTTCGATCTAGATTACATGTACTTTCCCACGTGGAATATAGGATCGATATATGTAAAATTATATTTTTGTCGCGGATCTGATTCTTGCGAGGCGTGGTACTTATGGAGCTCCAGAGGCGCAGCGGAATAAGAGGCAAGATAGATACGACAACTCGACCCGATGGCGGTGGCTAAAGATGGCAGTAGCTAGGGTTGGAGTATACTGAAGACAGTGAAAGGAAAAAACCATAATAGTTGAAAAATTAATTTCCAAATTTATTGCTTTTATTTACTGTGATGTCTATGTGCATGTGATGTATGCTAGCATAGGTTAAAATTCTCATTTTTAAATAACTAAGTGGGAGAGGGATTTTAATAAATCCCATGGTCTCCATTACTAGTTTGTAAGTGATGCAACAAACTTGCGTGTTGGCTCTGAGTGCCTCCCTCCACAACGGATGGGTTTGTTGCGAATCACTAGATCAAACTTCCTTTTATGGATGATTATAGGAAATTATTTAGGAGTGTGTGATCTTCTCCAACTAAAGGGGCACAATCCTATTTAATGGAGTTAGTATCAAGTAATGGTATACACTTAGACACATTCAATAGTATCCTCCCCAACGGAGTCACTGCTATTGTCTTGTGTGACCAAAGTAAAACCAACTGTTAATTTTATTTGTCATAAAGTTAGAATGACAAGATAGTAAAATTAATAGGTTACACCCTCCTCTTACAAATGTTGAATTTGTATACGTCCAAACTAACGTAGCATGCAATATTCACAGTGATTTGAGGTGTTGGTTAATTTAAAATAGTATTGTTTGAGGAATTAATATTATTCTAAATTTAACGTCTTGACCAAAGTTTATTTTTGTGATTCTTAGGATAACTTTCAACCCACTGGCCATTATACTGAAAGAGAACAAACTTACTGGTCCCAACTATATTGATTGGAAAAAAACCTGGACATAGTTCTTACTGCTGAAAGCTATAAGTTTATACTGACTGAGGCATGCCCTGATACACCTGACGGTGACTCTACCCCAGAGGAGATTGAGTATCATAAGAAATGGGTAAAAGATAATGAGATGGCGCGGTGTTACATTTTGGCATCAATGTCAAATGTATTGCAACATCAGCATCAAGATTTACCAACAGCTTATGATATAATGAACAATCTCAAAGAACTCTTTGGGCATCAGAGTCGGACTGCTAGGCAAGAGGCAATGAGAAAGCTAATGACAGCCACCATGTCTGAGGGGACACCCGTAAGGGACCATATCCTCAAAATGATTGCTTATCTGAATGAAATACAAGTCCTTGGAGGAGAAATTGATGGGGAAACCCAGGTCGATATAATTCTCCAAACGCTACCCA
Source organism: Zingiber officinale (assembly GCF_018446385.1). NCBI lineage: Eukaryota > Viridiplantae > Streptophyta > Magnoliopsida > Zingiberales > Zingiberaceae > Zingiber > Zingiber officinale. Next base: position 14,838,726 of record NC_056004.1, read on the forward strand.
GAAGTTTTGAGCAGTTCCGCCTGAACTATAACATGAACAAAAGAGAGTATACGTTGGCAGAACTTCTGACAGAACTACAGGCAGCAGAAGGAATATTTCGTCATAGTTCTCAGATTCACTATGCTGAAAATGGTTCTACTTCTAAGTCGAAAGGCAAGAAGAAGAAGAAATAGGTCTTTTCAGCAAAGAAGGTGAATAAACCTCAGGGTATAGGACAGAAAGCTGGAATGAAGAAGCCGAAGTGCAAGTGCTTCATCTGCAAGCTGTCTGGACATTGGAAGACGGACTGTCCTCGTAGGAATCAGAACAATAAAGGTATATCTCATACTCTAGTAGTTGAAACATGTTTAGCGGTGTTATATGATGGATCGAAAGCGCTAGAGGGGGGGTGAATAGCGCTCGTGGCTATTTCGTTTTTCGAAATCGTGAAGGATTTACTTCGTTCAGAGCCTTGGACGACTCCTACTCGAAGGCCCGCGATCCTTGATCGCTTCCGGTGGGCAACAACTATAAGTTGGTTAAAAATATTACAAACTAATTACAATTCAAAGCAGTAAAAAGATTATACCGGCAACAAAAGACTAAATCTGAAGCTCCGAGTTGTCGGGGTGTCGTTGCAGCACTTTCTGGATCGAGTCGTTAGCAGCTTGTCACAAGGAGATTGCTTAGAAGGTTGTTATTCTTTGGCTGCACCCTCGACCCTCCTTTTATATGATGTTCCGGGCGCCTGGAGTGTGGCGTGGCCAGCCAACTAGGTTGCTCCACGTGGCGAAGTCGCGGCAGGGGATAAAAGTTGGTCCCGGGCGCCCGGACCTGTTCCGGGCGCACGGATCCATCCCGGGCGCCCGGACCACCCTTTTTCCAGGAACTAATCTCCTGCAAAACAAGGTTAGTCCGAGCATGTATATACCCTGCAAGACAGTGTTAGAGTCTGAGAAATCATAAGAGAAAGAACTGACAGTCTTCTAACTGTCCGAGTCTGACTTCAGATTTCCAGCCGAAAACCCTAGGTCGACCCGACGCCTACTGTTCCCTCTATGGGGAACGCGTCCTCACCTACTCCACTCAGGAGATTTACCTGATGCCAGTCTGGTCCTCCAGACCGACTGGACTTTCCGCCTAGGGTTACCACCCCCTAAGACCTAGGGTTACCGCCCCCTAGGGTTTTTCTCCACCTAGGGTTACCTCCCCCTAGGACCTAAGGTTACCGCCCCTTAGGGTTTTCCTCCACCTAGGGTTACCGCCCCTTAGGACCTAAGGTTACCACCCCTTAGGGTTTTCCCTCACCTAGGGTTACCGCCCCCTAGGACCTAAGGTTACCACCCCTTAGGATTTTCCCTTTGCCTAACCGCAGCTAGGACTTTCCTGAAACACTCATTCAAACATGTTAGATTACACACTAACTTAACTTTGAATCCTTTTCCATTATCAAAACTAAGGTTCGATCGTCGGATGCTTCCCGCACCAACAATCTCCCCCTTTTTGATAATGGCAACCGAAATTCAATGTTAAGTAAAAGAAATATGTTGTTATGTATAAGCACAAGACACAAGATAAGCGTGATAGCAAGATAAGCATAAACATTGCTCTCCCATAATACAAGCTCCCTTTAAAATATTTTCTTTGAATTTGAATTTCTATTTTTATTTTTATTTCTTTCTTTGAATTTGAATTTCTCTACTCTCCCCCTTTGCCAAATATCAAAAATGAGATAGTTTTGAAAAACTTAATTTTTCAAGACAGAATTTAGCAGAAAACATTTTAACTTAGGCAAGGAGCAAGTGAAATGCAACACCTTAGAATAGCAATATTTTTCAAAATTTTAGCAATTGATTTTGCTTGAAGAGATTTGCAAAGAGGAACTCTTTTTAACTTAGTGTCTTTTGAGGAGTTTCCAAAATTTTCACAGAAAAATTTTCAAACAAAAATTTAACTTCAGAAATTTTCAAACAAAATTTTCAACTTCAGAAATTTTCAAACAAAATTTTCAGCTTCAAAAATTTTCTGAAAAAAATATTGAGGTTTTAAAGAAAATTTCCAAGGAAGATTTTCAATTTTAAAAGTTTTCAAACTTTTAAAAAAAATTTAACTTAACGAATTTTCGAAAAAGTTTCATCTTAAATAATCTTTCTAACAAGATTTAAAAAAGATTTTCAAAATAGAGGACACTTGAAAGTTTAAAATTTGGAGAAAGTTTTTGAAAAAGCTGCTTTGAAATTAATTTCAAGAATACTTAAGGCAAAGGAGAAGCGATAACCTTATTTTTTTTTAATAGCTTGTCATTTTATTTTAGTAAGGTATCAGAGCCCTAAAGTCCAAGCATGAGTAAAGATTTGTTTTGATCAAGTATTAGATCCCTTAAGTACAAGCATGCTTAAACTTTAATATTGCCTCTAGAGAACATCTTGCCAGATAGCTAAGTCTAGAGTGTAATTTAGTTAAAGAGGATTTGATTAGGTACTTAGCTTAAAGGGGGGTTTTACATAAGGGCTTATTTTTAAAGGTCAGGTCAAAAGTAGTTTTTAATTTTGAATACAATTCAAATTTTTATTTTGAATATAACCTAATTTTAGAACTAACTCAAAATCACTTCCCCTTAATTAATGCCTTAATAAATTCTTTGGGTTCAGAAGTCTAGGTATGAGAGGTTAAAAAATTATTTTCCTAATTTTCCATCTCACTCATTCTAGATTAACAAGCATGTTGAGTGTGAGATGGAGTTTACTTTAATTTACAACATTGAAAATATCAGTTAGAATTCCAAATAGGTGACCATTATTTTGAAGATTTAAGAATTCATAGAGTTTAGAATTTCAAAGAATTTAATAACTTCTGAAAAGGGTTTTGAAATTTTTCAGATGATATTTCAAATGATTTTTCAAATAATTTTTGAAATAATTTTGAAATTAATTTTTCAAGGGATTTTTCAAATGATTTTGAAAAGATTTTTCAAATAATTTTAAAAGCTTTTGAAAAGATTTTTCAAATAATTTTGAAATGAAGTGTTAAAGATTTTGAACTGATTTTAAAAAGATTTTTCAAATAAATTTTGAAATGAAGTTTTAAAGATTTTGAACTGATTTTAAAAGGATTTTTTAAATAATTTTGAAATGAAGTTTTAAAGATTTTGAACTGATTTTAAAAAGATTTTTCAAATAAATTTTGAAATGAAGTTTTAAAAGATTTTGAAATGATTTTGAAAATATTTTTCAAATAATTTTTGAATTGAAGTTTTAAAGTTTTTGAAATGATTTTGAAAAGTTTAAAAGATTTTTTGAAATAATTTTGAAATTGAGTTTAAAAGATTTTTGAAATAATTTTGAAATTTAGTTTAAAAGATTTTTGAAATAATTTTGAAATTAAGTTTAAAAGATTTTTGAAATAATTTTGAAATTAAGTTTAAAATATTTTTGAAATAATTTTAAAATTATTTTTAAAAGATTTTTTGAAATAATTTTGAAATTAAGTTTGAAATTGAGTTTAAAAGATTTTTGAATTAATTTTGAAATTAAGTTTAAAAGATTTTTGAAATAATTTTGAAATTTAGTTTAATATATTTTTGAAATAATTTTGAAATTAATTTAGAAATTGAGTTTAAAAGATTTTTGAAATAATTTTGAAATTAATATAGAAATTGAGTTTAAAAGATTTTTGAAATAATTTTGAAATTAAGTTTAAAAGATTTTTTTTTGAAATAATTTTGAAATTGAGTTTAAAAGATTTTTTAAATTAAGTTTAGAAATTGAGTTTAAAAGATTTTTGAAATAATTTTGAAATTAAGTTTAAAAGATTTTTGAAATAATTTTGAAATTAAGTTTAAAAGATTTTTGATATAATTTTGAAATTAAGTTTAAAAGATTTTTGAAATAATTTTGAAATTAAGTTTAAAAGATTTTTGAAATAATTTTGAAATTATTTAGTTGAATTAACTCTGATTTAAGTCAATTTTAATTTTAATTTCCTAGTCATCTCACCCGATCTAAATTTTCAATCAGGGAACCCTATAATTGTTGTGAGATGAACTATGGTTGAATTTTAGGGTCTTGGTTTAACTTTTGTGTTAGATTCAGGTTTAGCTTTGGGTTCAACAAGTAAGCATTCTTTGGATAAACTTCTGGGCTATGGTGAGTCACAAGGAACTCATTAAAGTAATCATGCCTTCGAGGTTTCCAAATTGTCCTACCCATTGAGCTTAATACTAAACCTTGGTCTAACTAGTTAGGATCCATTTAAGGGTAGCTTCGGTCAGTTCCACTTGGCCAAATGCACCAGGTCGAAGCCATATCTTCCTAGACATGCGATGCCCAAGCTTCCCTAACGTACTATAATCCAAAAACTTCACCAGTACTGTGGGTTAAGTTAAACCTAGCCCGTTTTGATCTAACCTTAATTACCCTGCCGGGTAATCTACTCTTGTTTTACCAATTACGGGTAGATTAGGTTCAGTTCCCCTGTCGGGTAGTTCAGTTGGGGGTGCCAGCGAGTCTGGATCCTCCATCTATTTAACTTAAGTTGAAATTTACTTTTAATTTTGAATTAATTTCTAATTTAATTTAATTTCAAAATTTTTTAATTGAATTTTGAATTTTGAATTTAATTTTAAATTTAATTTGAATATTAATTTTAATTATGTTCTTAATATTATTTTTCTATTAGCTCCCCTTGGATCATAGCCTCGATATGGTCTATCAAGGTAGTAGACTTGGTCCTTGGGGACCCAATAGTGACCAGTTCCAACTTGATTAACCAAGTTGGATTTTGGCACCCATTCTTGGACAATTTTTCTATTACTTCTATTAACTAGCGATAAATACGATTTGTATTTTGTTTTGGTTTTAAATCCAAGTCCAGTTTTGTTGTAAACGGCTCGCTGTTTTCCAAGAATCAGATCCAGATTCTTGGAGCCCAAGGTGAACCGTTCCAACGTGTCCTTAAGTTCTTTAATTTGAGCTTTCAAATTGGAATTTTCTTCCTCAAGTTGTTGGACTTGAGTTGAACTTCCTATTTGAACTGACTCAGTTAAAGAGCTCGAGTTAGTCGCTTCCTTAAGGGCTGTTACCTCCTTTTGGAGCGACTTAACCCGGACGTTGGATTTAGCCAACTTTTTTACTAAGTAAGGTAATAATTTATGCAAGTTATCTAATTGAAATTCTACGAGTAGTGAACTTACAGTGGGTTTTGATCCTTCGGAAACGAATGCGGATTCGTGGCTTCGATCAGACTCAGTCTCGGATTCACTCTCGGTTTCTGACTCATACTCAGACTCAGTTTCTGCCACGATTTCTTGTACTGGTAGAGCGAGGAAGCTAGTCGATTCTTCCTCGTCGGACCCGGATTCATCTGAAGACTCGGACCATATCTTTTCCTCGGTCTTACTTGTACCTGCAACCATCGTAATACCTTCCTCGGCCGAAGTAGTATTATTCTGCTCATCTAATTCAAATAAATCATTTATTAAATTATGCTTACTTACTTGAGCGTCGGAAGTGCCTTCGTATAGTTCCATCAACTTTTGCCACAACTCTTTTGCACTTGGGAAGGGGCCGATGCGGTTCAGTTTCTTATTCGTTAAGCCACACTGAAGTGTATACGTTGCTTTTGCATTTGCTTCTACCTTTTTGATAAGGTTCGCGTCCTAGTTCTTGTACGGTAGTGGCTTGCCGGCACCGTCAGTTGGCAGTTGAAGCCCGGTTTTGAAGATCATCTAGACTTCAAAGAGAGTCTGGAGATACGCCTCCATCCGACCCTTCCAATCTCCGAAATCATCTCCGGAGAAGAGTGGTGGGCGAGCAGTGTTGTAGCCTTCTTGATGGGCCATTTTAGAAAGACAATCTCGCAAAATAAACACAATAAAACTTGTTCCAAGACTTAGTCTTGGATTAGTAGTGCGGGAGAGAAATAAAGATAGTAATTCAGAAATTAAAAAAAATAATAAAATATTATTAAAATATTATTAAAATAATATAAAAAAATATTACCACAAATTTTTGAAAATGCAATATTTTGTTAATTCCAACCAATGGTGAAAAGATGAAAATTAATTTTTCAAAAATAGTTTTGGAGGGAAAAAACGAAAGGCGTAAGGTTATATTTTTAACCTATACAAACGACAAAGTCACAAAAAATGCTTGAATGGTGGTTGCACCAGTTCAAAGCGACCACGCTCTGATACCAATTGATGGATCGAAAGAGCTAGAGGGGGGGTGAATAGCGCTCGTGGCTATTTCTTTTTTTGAAACTTAAAGGCTTGTTCAGAAATAACGCAGCGGAAAGTAAATAAATTGGACACGAAGGATTTACTTCGTTAGGAGCCTTGGACGACTCCTACTCGAAGGCCCGCGATCCTTGATCGCTTCCGGTGGGCAACAACTATAAGTTCGTTAAAAATATTAAAGACTAATTACAATTCAAAGCAGTAAAAAGATTATACCGACAACAAAAGACTAAATTTGAAGCTCCGGGTTGTCGGGGTGTCGTTGTAGCACTTTCTGGATCGAGTCGTTAGCAGCTTGTCACAAAGAGATTGCTTAGAAGGTTGTTATTCTTTGGCTGCACCCTCAACCCTCATTTTATATGATGTTCCAGGCGCCTGGGTCCTTTCCGGGAGCTTGGAGTGTGACGTGGCCAGCCATCCAGGTTGCTCCACGTGGCGAAGTCGCGGCAGGGGATAAAAGTTGGTCCCGGGCGCCCGGACCACCCTTTTTCCAGGAACTGATCTCCTGCAAAACAAGGTTAGTCGAGCAAGTATATACCCTGCAAGACAGTGTTAGAGTCTGAGAAATCATAAGAGAAATAACTGACAGTCTTCTAGCTGTCCGAGTCTGACTTCGGATTTCCAGCCAGAAACCCTAGGTCGACCCGACTCCTACTGTTCCCTCTACGGGGAACGCGTCCTCACCTACTCCAATCAGGAGATTTACCTGATGCCAGTATGATCCTCCAGACCGACTGGACTTTCCGCCTAGGGTTACCACCCCCTAGGACCTAGGGTTACCGCCCCCTAGGGTTTTTCTCCACCTAGGGTTACCTCCCCCTAGGACCTAAGGTTACCGCCCCTTAGGGTTTTCCTCCACCTAGGGTTACCGCCCCCTAGGACCTAAGGTTACCGCCCCTTAGGGTTTTCCTCCACCTAGGGTTACCGCCCCCTAGGACCTAAGGTTACCACCCCTTAGGATTTTTCCTTTGCCTAACCGCAGCTAGGACTTTCCTGAAACACTCATTCAAACATGTTAGATCACAAACTAACTTAACTTTAAATCCTTTGCCATTATCAAAACTAAGGTTCGATCGTCGGATGCTTCCCGCACCAACATTATCTACCAGCACCTGGTGTGTAGATACGGGAGCCACTAATCATGTCTGCAATTCTTTGCAGGGGTTCCAGGAAACCCGTCGACTATTTGATGGAGATATAACTGTCTACATGGGCAATGCTACTAAGGTGGCGGCTGTTGCAGTGGGAGACGTCTACTTATCATTTGATAGGAATAGAAATTTGATTTTAAGAAATTGTCTTTATGTACCCAGTTTTAGAAAGAATTTAAATTCAGTTTCTAAACTGTATTTGGATGGATATTCTGTTTCCTTTAGTAACAATGTCGTTATAAAGAGAAATAAGGTGATTATCTGTTCTGGTGCATTGGTTGACAATTTATACACTTTAAATCTAATTTCTCCCATAAAGCAAAATATGGAAATTAATAACACATCTTCTTACTCTAATAAGAGAAAAGAACCTTCAGAAATGAACCAAACATATCTATGGCATCTAAGACTTGGACATATTAACTTAAGTAGGATTCAAAGGCTCGTAGCCGATGGACTCTTGGATTCATTAGAGTTGGAAAACTTTCCAACATGTGAATCCTGCTTGGAAGGTAAAATGACCAAGAGACCTTTTAAGGCCAAGGGGTATAGATGTTAGTTAGAGCCCTAGAGCCAATCATTTTTGATGATTGTATGGACTCATGTATATCATATTCTTGTATATTAATAAAGGCATTTGTTTGGTTATTATACTTATTTGTATTAGTGCCAAATAGACTAAGTATAATAGCGTCCTTGAGTAGAAGGTTCATACCTATATCAATCGATTGGTTGAATCGATAGTGAGATGATATAGGGAACACTACTCTAAATCATTCCTAGTCGAGTATTAACATTCAGGGACAATGTTAATGCAATAAGACTAGCATGTAGGTCAGTTCGATGACTTGATCTCACAAGTCATGGATATAGAGATATCAAGCTGACACATTGGTATACATTGGAGAATGTATACTGAATGACCCACCATGAGAAAGTATCATGGATGGTTATATGAGTGTCATATACTTTCTCATGTGGCTATTAGTATGACTATTAGTCCTTGGACCTGAAGTCACCATGGATCCCTACATAAGGAGTTATGTACTTTAGTTTCGTCAAACGTCACCCGTAACTGGGTGGACTATAAAGGCGATTACTGGGTATGTAACGAATTATGCAGAGGGATGTGAGTGATGTAGATGGGATCTATCCCTCCCATATGACGGGAGCGACATCGGTATTCTTGATAGAGTGAGACCACTAAGTGCATGACCATGCCCAAATGAGTCAACATTAGATGTTGAGCTCATTTGATCGAGTGAGTCTACTTGGAGTTCAAGATTTAGATTGATTAGAGGATGACACGGTCTATGCCTCACATTGATCAATCTAGATGTCTAGGATAGAAGCACAATGTCATATATTTTGTGAGGAGTCACAATTGGTAGTCACAAGGTGATGTCGGATCTCGACATTCTTGTAACTTGGGTAGTAATGATGTGTTGCTAGATACCGCTCATTACTTATGCTCCTAAATGGGTTTAGGGCATTGCCAACGTTACAAGAACCTATAGGGTCACACACTAAGGACAATTAGATGGAGATTTGGTTCATATGATGAACCAAGAGGATTTGATTCATTTGATGAATCATATTGGATTAAGAGTAATCCAAATTGGGCTAATTGAGTTGGACTCAAGTTGATTCATGTATTTAATGAGTCTAATTTAGATTATGACTCATTAAATCAATTTAATTTAATGAATTAGATTCATTATATTAAGTTGGCTTGAATCATATGGTTGGATTAGATCAACCATGAGAGAGATTTGATCAAGTTTGACTTGATTTGAGAGGAAGAGAAAAAGTCATGTTTGACTTGACTTTTTGCCACATCACTAGTGAGTTGGCAAGATGTGGACCAATAGGATTGCTCCACATCATCAATGTGTGCCACCTCATGGAGGTTATTTAATGTGGCTGGCCCACATTAAATGAGGAGGTTACACTTGTTGCCATGTCATTTAGTGAGGTGGCAAGATGTGGACCAATAGTGTTGATCCACATCATCCTAGAGTGCCACCTCATGGGGGTTACAACTCTTAATGGTCTCCACATTAATTGGAATTAATGTGGGGAGTTACACCTCCAAGATGTGGCCGGCCACTTGAGTGGGGAATGAAAAATTCATTTTTTCATTCAAGTGTGATTAAGTCATCTTCTTCCTCTAGAGCTCTTGCTTCTCCCTCTCCTCCTCTCTTGGCCGAACAAGACAAGGTGCTAGCACACCTTTGTTTGGTCTTCTCCATCAAGGATTGTTCGTGTGGATACTTCTAGAGGACCGTACACTTGACGGTCTAGAGATCCGGCACCTTGGACGAGCGGGAACGCGAAGGGCTTCGCTACAAGGGTAATGATCTTAACTTTAGTGTAGATCTAAAGTTTTTACAAACTCGTACAAGAAAAAGTTTTTCGAAAAGTTTTGTTTACGAATCTTTGCACGAGATCCATGGCTTTGGGTGACTCGGGGTTTCCGCGACGCGAAAAAGCGGTTTTCGCGGCCCGACGAACCCAACAGTGGTATCAGAGCCACGTGCAAAGACTTGTACGAGTTCGTTTATATTTTTATGAAAAATATAACTTCTGTGATTTTCTGTGAAGCGAAGCACAAGCTACCTGAAAGTTTTCTTTTAAACGGCTTCGTTTTGCCCCAAATCCGTTTGGGACAGCGGGGTCGGGTGCCATTAGATCTCAAAGGAGAAACTCACGATGGTTAGATCGTGGGTAGGGGCATCGCCCCTAACCCCGCAAGGGAATTTGCTCCGCGATTGCACCCGAAATCGCTAAAAACGAACCCGCCGGGAAGATTTTTCCGAAACGGCAATGTCTCGACCCAAATCGTTTTGGGACAGCGGGTTTAGGCGCTGTTGGATCGCAAAGGAACCCTCGCGATGGTTAGATCGCGGGGGCGCTGCCCTGGGCCCGCAGGGGATCCGCTCGATTGAAATCGCTAAACGGGACCGCCGGGAAATTTTACTCGTAAAAATTGTAAAAATTATTTTAAAATTACAGAAAAATTATGAAAAATATATAATTCTGAATTATATATAAATTTTTGATAGTCATGGCCCAAAATACCCAATAAGATTGGATTTTTGTTGTAATTCATAATACGGCCTACGTGTGTGTGCTGTATTTTATTTTTTTTCCATGGCCTGCGCGTCGTTCCTTTCTCTTATTCTGGTTGTAAATTAGATTTAGACTCGAATGTAACTCGAGTTTCAAATTGTAATGTACAAATTGGAGCGGTGGAGGGTCCACACGAGACGGAGTTCCGAGGCGGGCACGAGCAACACAAGGTGGTCAAAGGGAGAAGCTGTTGACCCTAGGTTGACCATTCGATCTTCTCATTGGCTTGAGAAGATCGTAGTAGAGCCATGACTAAATCACAAATAGATTAATTAATTAATTGTTATGTATTTGATGCATGTTTAATAATTAATTAATTAATTAGTGCCTTAACGATTAGATTAGATCTAAGTCGTGCACATGATGCACCCTTGCGATTAGATTAGATCTAAGTCATGCACAAAATGCATCCTTCTCGATTAGATTAGATCTAGATCGAACCAACTCTAAATGCCTAACCGTGCCGTGATACCTATCACTACCTCGATCACATGTATTGTTGAATCTGCCAAAGCAGAGCAATACATATTATCTTGGTAGGGTACGGAGGGACAATCTTGGTCCCGCCTATCAACGCATGGGTGAATACAAACTCAATTAGATTGAATATTTCTAGTTACTCGGTTGGATCGAGTCAACTATAGGCATTATTCCAACGGTTGGAAAAGAATAGGTCAAAATCACATCTATATTAACTCTCGGGCGTATTAGCCAAAACTAACTCGAGTTTTAATATAAATGCGGATATTGATTCTATATACAAGAGTTGCATAGAGATGTAATTGGTAATCGTTACCTACCGATCATACTAAGCCTTGGGCGTATTAGCCAAAGCTAACTCAAGGGTTAGTATGATGTGGATCTTGTCCCACAAGAATTATAGAATTCAGTGGGAGCATCATTTAATTAAAGACCTAATTAAATGATTTTAAAAGAATATGATATTTATTTCTGCAAATTTTCTGTTGTAGATAACCATGACGTCGAATACGAACTTTTTCTCCCTGTGTTCTGTCCTTAAGAAGGACAAGCTCAACGGAGCAAATTTCCTGGACTGGTACAGGAACCTGAGAATAGTTCTCACCCAAGAATGTAAACTGTACGTTCTAGAGCAGCCCATTCCGGAGGCTCCTCCTACCACTGCCACGCGAGCAGACCGAGATGCTTACAAGAAGCATCAAGACGACGCATTAGATGTGTCCTGTCTTATGCTCGCGACCATGAACTCTGAGCTTCAGAAGCAACATGAGTTGATGGGTGCTTACGATATGGTTGAACATCTTTGTCACCTATATCAAGGACAAGCAAGGCACTGGAAGAGGAACTCCAAAGAATACCTGGAAGATCTTAAGAAGAAGAGAAATAAGATTTCTACTTCAGGTATACATGTTATAGAAGTCAACCTCTCTATTTCTTCATCGTGGGTATTAGATACCGGATGTGCTTCGCACACTTGTACTAATGTACAAGCGCTGAGAAATAGCAGAGCATTGACGAAGGGTGAGATAGACCTACGAGTCACTACAACAAAAATCACTTTTCGCAGCGCGCAAATTCACTTTCTGCAGCGCACATTGCATGCTACGCAGTTGAAAGCTGTTGAAAGTCCTATATTATTCGCGGCGCGCATTGCGCGCTGCAGAAAATACTATCCACGGCGCGCATTGCGCGTCGCGAAAAAGACTATCCGCAGCATGCATTGCGCGCTGTGGATTGTATTTTCCGCGAATAAAAAATAATATCCGCGATAATATCCGCGGCACGCAATGCATTCCGCGGATAGTAATTTCCACGGCATGCATTGTGCGCTTCGGATACTATTTTCTACAGTACGCAATGCGCGCCGCGGATAGTCTAATGAATATAAAACAAAATAATTTCATTATGCTAAAACAATCAATAAACATTTCACAATAAATTAAATACAAATCCAATCCACACACAATTAATAAAAGTCATTTCATTATACCAAAAAATAGTTTTAAGATCCAAGAGTAGCTATTACAAACTTCAATTAAAATCCAATCATCACAAACAAGTAGAATATGTATCAATCAGACAAGTACTATAAATTTAGATAATCATGCGACCGTACTTCCTATTGTATCATCCAGAAATTGCATTTCATCATTTGGTCGAATTAGGTCCACTTTTTCTACCAAAACCTTGTCAACCCAAACTTTCCAACATGATCCACCAAGAATGACGTGATGCACTTTTCTATTTGGATCTGTGGATGCAATTCGACCTTCAGCAACAACTAGTTCATCAACACACCAATGAAGTAGCTTACATTTAGCATTAATAGGGATATCTCCATGACTCACATTCTTCAAATTTGACTATAAATAAACAATACAAGGTTATTAATTCAATCATGTCTAGCAATTATAATAAATTTATGGTTAAAAAAATACATAATTTTAATTACCTGAGAAATATGACCAAAATCACCACTTTTGTTGGCACCAATATTGATATCACTGTTGCTGCCAAATTCATTCCCAACACCACTACAAATGCCACAACTTGCAATCTAATTTAACAACACAATTGTGTTAAGTAATATCATCATGATAATTCGAAAACAATTAAGTTTATATACCAAACTTATTGTATATATATTATTTACTTACTAACCTGTTCTTGATGATTTTGTTGCCTCATACTTTGTAAAAACATGTTTCTCATTTCTTGCATTTCTAGTTGATTTTGTTGTCTCATATCTTCCATTTGTTGTTGAACGTTCTGTACTATAGTTTGAAGTTGTTGAACAGTTCCACTTATTTGCACAGAAGCTCCAACTTTCGATGGCATAACTCCAAAGCCCATGCCACGCACTCTACCCTGAGCTTAATTTTCTTTCCCAAAATATTCCTAACATTTGTATAAACAAAACATTACTTAATCAATACAAAAACTTAAATATAAAAACTGATTCCTACATCATTATTTTTTAAACTAAGAAAACATTAAATTTCAATATTGTATTTACTGTCATGTTAAAGTAATATTGACACAATTGATAAATAATGCAATTACAACTACGCAAGCATATATGCAAATTAACAAATATTTTTTTGCTAAGATTAATGCATGAAAATACAATGTAATTAAGAATTTTTCGAATTTGATTAAAATATAAAATACTGAAAACAAATTAAGTGATATAAGTGGTCTCATCTATAGCATCTCATGAAGCAAAATAAAAATAAATCAGAAACATAGGAAAATTATTGCACATGAAGTTACACATGATGCTTCTAAATAAATGAGAAGAATAAAAAAATTATTAAAATTAGGTTTTAGCACATAATTCAATTTTATCCAACATTAACAATACCTCTCAATTCAATAATCATCCAGTCAACCTATCAACCAAATCATCAAACCACGATCAATCACAAACTCCAACATAATTCACCTTTAAATTCTCACCCATATCCATAGTTTCCAATCCCAAATCCCTAATCTAATATCAACATGGATTCAACAATATTTGCTAATATATCTAAGTAAGAAGAAAACCCTACAACCCATAAAACCTAATTGTGTAACATACTACTAAGAATCGAAGTGCATCACTGAAATACACTCACCTTGAGATAGGGTAGCCAATTCCAGTACCTAACATGCTACACTCCACTGTCCGGAAACTACAATAGTCAACCATACACCAACTCTTCTAAGTATCAATCCAAAAATGAAATATACAGAAAGGAGTTGCAGAAAACCTAATCCACAGTACAAACTCACCTCAACAAACCCTCACTTCTTCACCGAGACCTCCAACACCGCAAGAAGTGGAGACGTAGTGATCGACGGCAGGGAAATCCACCAATACCTTGATCCGGTGAATCCCCTTAAGTCCGGATCAAGAAGAACATCACAAAGGGCAAGATCTTTGAAATCACACAATTTGAATGAAGCTTACTTTGATCGGTCGCCTCCAATGCTGTCGCCCACTTCGATCCAGCAAGAGTGGAGATACGAGTCAATCTCCGGTGAACAGATGGAGGAGGAGAACTGAGAGAGCTCAATCTACCGAGAGAGATGCGAACCAATTCCCCCGCTGCCGTGCCCTAGCTCCGCCGGATCACCTCGATCGCTCGCAAGAAACAACCACCAGGATGCCTACTCTGCCGGAGATGATTGGTACCCTTCGAGATCCAACGTCCTATCTCCGGTAACTTTCCTCCTCGAATCTCCGGTGTGCTCTATGCCGGCGCCACCGAGAGGCGAAGAGCAACATAGCTGATCGCCGATGAGGCTCGGTACGAAGAGAGCTCGCGGGCGAAGGGGGAAGAAATCGGGAAGAAGGGAAAGGGTTCGGCAATTAAACCTAGGTCAAGAGTATATACTTAGGGAATTTAGATTAAATGAAATTAATCAACTCCCTCCTTGATTTGGGTATTCCAAACATACCTTCACTCTACCCCGAATTCATCCCTTCAAAATGGATCATACGGACTACGTTCAAATCCCCAAAAATTTCTAAAATCCCTGAAAAATTCAATAAGATCTTTCGTCCAATAATATTTATTATTTTAAATTTTACGATATCTTATAGTGGATGCGGAGATGAGGAGGCGCTGTAGAGATGAGGAAGCGGTAGAATCGCTGGCTACCGAGATGAGGAGGCGGCGAGGTATCGATAGTGTGGGAGAGAAGGCTTCGATGGTGTGGGAGAGAAGGTCTCGATGAGGAGGGACGGCAGGAGAAACCTCTTTCGGGAGGAAGTTTGGCGGGCGTGCGGCGCGGGATATGCAAAGAGTTTGGGAATCGAAAATTAAAGAATAAAAGGAAAAAATAATTATGAGAAAGTGGAATTAATATTACGCAAGGTAAAAAAAATATAAAATTGATTATATTACTATTTCTTACACGGTTAATAATAACTTATCATATTAACATTAACAGCATGCTACTTTTGCACGCTGTTATTATTATTAATTATTCGCAGCATACATTAACATGCATGCCGTTAATAATATATTATTAACGGCGTGCTTTTAATGCGCGCTGTTAATACGTTTTTTATTTCAAAGTTCATACTATTAACAGCGCACATCAACATGCACGCCGTTAATAATACTATTAACGGCATGCTTTTAATATACGCTGTTAATAGCGCGCTGCGAAAAGTGATTTTTGTTGTAGTGAGTAGGCAATGGAGCACGAGTTGCTGCTATTGCTGTAGGAACTTATCATCCATCCCTTCCCTCTGGGCTTGTACTAGAGTTAGACGATTGTTGTTATGTGCCTGCATTGACTAAGAACATTATATCAGTTTCTTGTTTGGACAAGAAAGGATTTTTATTTATAATAAAGAACAAATGTTGTTCTGTCTATTTAAACGATATGTTCTATTGTAGTGCACCTCTGATGAACGGACTCTATATTCTAGACCTTGAGAGCCCTATCTATAACGTTAGTACCAAAAGGTTTAAATCGAATGATATGAACCACACTTATCTCTGGCACTGTCGCTTAGGTCATATAAATGACAAGCGCTTATCCCAGCTCCATAAGGATGGTTTGCTCGACTCATTTGATTTTGAATCATATGAGATATGCGAGTCATGCCTACGAGGCAAGATGACTAAGACCCCCTTTAGTGGGCATAGCGAGAGAGCAACTGATTTGTTAGGACTCATACATAGTGATGTATGTGGCCCTTTCAATGTTGCTGCTAGAGGCGGTTATAGATACTTCATCACATTTACTGATGACTTCAGTAGATATGGTTATGTGTACTTGATGACACATAAGTCTGAATCCTTTGAAAAGTTCAAAGAATTCAAGAATGAAGTACAGAACCAGCTTGGCAAGAGTATTAAGATACTTCGATCTGATCGAGGTGGAGAATACCTTAGCCATGAGTTTCGTGACTACCGAGTGTGGGATTCTATCCCAACTCACTCCTCTGGAACACCACGGTGGAATGGTGTATCCGAAAGGAGGAATCGTACCTATTAGATATGGTACGATCTATGATGAGTCACAGATCTTCCGACATATCTATGGGGATATGCTCTAGACACCAAGCTTTCATTCTCAACCGAGTTCCATCCAAGGCGTGATAAAGACACCATATAGGATATGGATGGGAGAGATGCCCAGGTGTCTTTCATGAGGATTTGGGGTTGTGAGGCTTACGTACGTCAAGTCTCGGACAAATTATGACCCAAATCCGACAAGTGCTATTTCATCCGATATCCCAAGGAAACTAAGGGATATTACTTCTACATTCCCAATCAGCACAAAGTAAAGATCGGGGTCTTTCTAGAAAGGGACTTTGTTTCTAGAAAGACTAGTGAGAGCGCTCGATCTTGAAGAAGTTCAAGATGCGAACAACACTGATGCCTCGATGGAAGTTGATGGAACCACAAAGTGTTGTGAATGATGTTGTTCCACAAAGAGTTGAGGAACAACAACCAGTTCAAGTAGACATACCTCTTCGTAGGTCTGATAGATACTCATTTCTCTTGTCTGACCATGATGACGTTGTGCTCATAGAGGATGAGCCTACCACCTATCAGGAAGCTGTGATGAGACCAGATTCCGAGAAATGGCTAGAAGCCATGAGATCCGAAATGGATTCCATGTACACCAACCAAGTATGGACTTTGGTTGATCCACCTGAAGGGGTAAAACCCATTGGGTGTAAGTGGGTCTTTAAGAGAAAGACTGACATGGATGGACTTATCTATAAGGGTCGCTTGGTAGCTAAAGGTTTCAAGCAAATTCATGGTATTGACTATGATGAAACTTTTTCTCCAGTAGCGATGTTTAAGTCTATTCGGATCATGCTTGCTATTGCAGCCTACCATGACTATGAGATATGGCAGATAGATGTCAAAACCGCGTTTCTGAATGGAAACCTACTCGAGGATGTGTACATGACACAACCTGAGGGTTTTGTAGATCCACAGCATACTAGCAGAGTATGCAAGCTGCATAGGTCCATTTATGGACTAAAGCAAGCTTCTCGGAGCTGGAATCTTCGATTCGATGATGCAATCAAACAGTTTGGTTTCATCAAGAATGAAGATGAGCCTTGTGTCTACAAGAAGGTTGTAGGGGATATAGTTGTCTTCCTCATATTGTATGTGGATGGCATACTACTCATTGGGAAGGACATCCCTATGCTTCAGTCTGTCAAGACCTGGCTAGGGAGTTACTTCTCAATGAAGGACTTAGGTGAGGCGTCCCGCATTCTAGGGATTCAGATCTATAGAGATAGATCTAAGAAATTGCTTGGCCTAAGTGAGAGTACATACATTGACAAGGTACTCCTTCGGTTTGCCATGCAGAACTCCAAGAAGGGATTTCTGCCGATGTCACATGGCGTGAGTCTTTCGAAGACTCAAGGTCCCTCTTCTAAAGAGGAGAGAGACCGCATGGATCAGATCCCTTATGCCTCAGCCATAGGATCAATCATGTACGCCATGCTATGTACTCGACCTGATGTCTCGTATGCTTTGAGCATGACGAGCAGATACCAGTTAGATCCAGGTGAAAGTCACTGGATAGCGGTCTAAAATATTCTTAAGTACTTACGAAGGACTAAAGAATATTTCTTGATATATGGAGGCAATGATGAGCTAACTGTAAAGGGTTACAGTGATGCCAGCTTCCAGACCGATCAGGATGATTACCGATCGCAGTCAGGGTTCGTGTTTTGCTTAAATGGTGGTGCTGTGAGCTGGAAGAGTTCGAAGCAGAACCGAGTATATTGCTGCATCAGAGGCAGCAAAGGAGGCAGTTTGCATCCGCAAGTTCATCACTGAACTTGGGGTGGTTCCTAGCATCGCTGACCCAGTTGAGCTTTATTGTGACAACAATGGATCTATAGCACAGGCGAAGGAACCTCGCTCACACCAAGAGAGATTATCGATAGAGGAGATGTGAAGATTTGCAGAGTACCTACAGAGGCTAACATCGCAGATCCCTTGACCAAGGCTTTGGCACAGAGGAAGCATGACGGTCACACTAGTTCTTTAGGCCTTAGAGCCTTTACTGATTGACACTAGTGCAGAGTAGTTAGTAGAGCCCTAGAGCCAATCATTTTTGATGATTGTATGGACTCATGTATATCATATTCTTGTATATTAATAAAGGCATTTGTTTGGTTATTATACTTATTTGTATTAGTGCCAAATAGACTAAGTATAATAGCGTCCTTGAGTAGAAGGTTCATACCTATATCAATCGATTGGTTGAATCGATAGTGAGATGATATAGGGACACTACTCTAAATCATTCCTAGTCGAGTATTAACATTCAGGGACAATGTTAATGTAATAAGACTAGCATGTAGGTCAGTTCGATGACTTGATCTCACAAGTCATGGATATAGAGATATCAAGCTGACACATGGGTATACATTGGAGAATGTATACTGAATGACCCGCCATGAGAAAGTATCATGGATCGTTATATGAATGTCATATACTTTCTCATATGGCTATTAGTATGACTATTAGTCCTTGGACCTGAAGTCACCATGGATCCCTACATAAGGAGTTATGTACTTTAGTTTCGTCAAACGTCACCCGTAACTGGGTGGACTATAAAGGCGATTACTAGGTATGTAACGAATTATGCAGAGGGATGTGAGTGATGTAGATGGGATCTATCCCTCCCATATGACGGGAGCGACATCGGTATTCTTGATAGAGTGAGACCACTAAGTGCATGACCATGCCCAAATGAGTCAACATTAGATGTTGAGCTCATTTGATCGAGTGAGTCTACTTGGAGTTCAAGATTTAGATTGATTAGAGGATGACACGGTCTATGCCTCACATTGATCAATCTAGATGTCTAGGATAGAAGGACAATGTCATATATTTTGTGAGGAGTCACAATTGGTAGTCACAAGGTGATGTCGGATCTCGACATTCTTGTAACTTGGGTAGTAATGATGTGTTGCTAGATACCGCTCATTACTTATGCTCCTAAATGAGTTTAGGGCATTGCCAACGATACAAGAACCTTTAGGGTCACACACTAAGGACAATTAGATGGAGATTTGGTTCATATGATGAACCAAGAGGATTAGATTCATTTGATGAATCATATTGGATTAAGAGTAATCCAAATTGGGCTAATTGAGTTGGACTCAAGTTGATTCATGTATTTAATGAGTCTAATTTAGATTATGACTCATTAAATCAATTTAATTTAATGAATTAGATTCATTATATTAAGTTGGCTTGAATCATATGGTTGGATTAGATCAACCATGTGAGAGATTTGATCAAGTTTGACTTGATTTAAGAGGAAGAGAAAAAGTCATGTTTGACTTGACTTTTTGCCACATCACTAGTGAGTTGGCAAGATGTGGACCAATAGGATTGCTCCACATCATCAATGTGTGCCACCTCATGGAGGTTACAAGCCTCCATAGCATTTAATGTGGCTGGCCCACATTAAATGAGGAGGTTACACTTGTTGCCAGGTCATTTAGTGAGGTGGCAAGATGTGGACCAATAGTGTTGATCCACATCATCCTAGATTGCCACCTCATGGGGGTTACAACTCTTAATGGTCTCCACATTAATTGGAATTAATGTGGGGAGTTACACCTCCAAGATGTGGCCGGCCACTTGAGTGGGGAATGAAATTTTTTTTTTTTTCATTCAAGTGTGATTAAGTCATCTTCTTCCTCTAGAGCTCTTTCTTCTCCCTCTCCTCCTCTCTTGGCCGAACAAGACAAGGTGCTAGCACACCTTTGTTTGGTCTTCTCCATCAAGGGTTGTTCGTGTGGATACTTCTAGAGGACCGTACACTTGACGGTCTAGAGATCCGCACTGGACGAAGCGGAACGAGCCGAAGGGCTTCGCCTGAGGTAATGATCTAAACTTTAGTAGATCTAAAGTTCAAACTCGTACAAGAAAAGGTTTTTCAAAGTTTTGTTTCTAATCTTTGCGAGATCCATGGCTTTGGTGACTCGGGGTTGGCGCGCGAAAAAGGCGGCCCATGACCCGAACAGAACAATAGAGCCATAGATGCGTTAGAACGGTTCATTCTGATTTATGTGGTCCTATGTCTATCTAGGCAAGAGGTGGTTAGAATACTGTCTCCTTTATAGGCGATTATTCAATCGGATACATTTTATGCGCCTAAATTCTGCAGATGCTTGACAAGTTCCAAGAATATAGGGCTGATGTGGAGAAACGTCTTGGTAAAAGTATCAAGACACTACGGTTTGACCGTGGTGGCGAATACCTCTTTGGAGAGTTTAGGAATTACTTATCAAAAGTCGGGATTCAATCTCAATTGTCCACACCTGGTACACCCCAACAGAATGGTGTGGCAGAACGAAGGAATAGAACTCTTATGGAAATGGTTAGATCAATGAAGAGTTATTCAGAATTACCAAATTCATTTTGGGGATATGCTTCGGAAACAGTAGTGTACATTCTGAATATGGTACCTTCTAAAACAGTTCCTTCTAAAACAGTTCCTTCTACTCCCATGAAATTATGGAATGGGCGTACACCTAGTCTGAATTATATACGGATATGGGGTAGTCCAGCACATGTGCTGAAGGGAGATACTGACAAGTTGGAATCACATACAGAAGTTGGTCTATTTGTGGGATATCCTAAAGGAACGAAAGGTGGTTTATTTTATAATCTTAAAAATCAGAAGATCATTGTTAGCACCAATGCTCGATTTTTAGAAGAAGATTATGTAATGAACCATAAGCCCATGAGTGAAATAGTTCTAGAAGAAATAAGAGAGGACACATCTACTTTAATACCAACAGTACAAGATGAAGTACCACAAGAGACTACAACACGTGTCACACATGATACACAACCATAGATGGTGTCTAGTCGTAGTGAGAGGGTTGTAAGGCAACCTGAGAGATTCATGTTTTTGGGAGAGTCTTCGGACTTGATCCCAGGTAAAAATGAACCTGATCCCGAACATGATGAAACACTCAAAGATATAGATGCAGATATCTTGGCAAAGGCAATGAATTCGAAATAATCTATGTATTCTAATAAGGTCAGGGAGGTTTTTGGGCCACCAAATGGTGTAAAACCCGAACCTCCCATGCCACCGGATCCGTGTGAAGTTTATAAACAAAAATTTCGAGTACGAGTTTACTAAAGCCTAGCTCTACACTAGAGAAGGAATTTACCCTCGATGCGATGCCCTTCGTAATCCCGCTCGTCCAACGGTTAGCCGGATCTTGTGATCGTCAAGCGTACGATCCTCTAGAAGTATCCACACGAACAAACCAGGTGGAGAAGACCAAACAAAAATGTGCAAGCACCTTAGATTAGTCACGGTAAAGAGGAGGAGAGGGAGAGCAAGAAGAGAGGTGAGGAAGAAGAAGGAATCAATTGGCTTGAATGAAAAATCAATTTTCATTCCTCACAATAAGTGGCCGGCCACTCAATGGAGTTGTAACCTGCATTCTCATTTAATGTGTCCATTAAAGAGGAGATTTGTAACCTCCATGAGGTGGCACACACATGTGCTAAACTTGATGATGTGTAACATCATCTTCCTCTTAAGTCAAGTCAAACTTGACATTATTACTCCCATGGTTGATCAAATCCAACCATTTGATTCAAGCCAATTTAATATAATGAATCTAATTCATTTAATTAAATTGATTCAATGAGTCATAATCTAAATTAGACTCATTGAACACATGAATAAAATTGAGTCCAACTCAATTAGCCCAATTATGATTACTCTTAATCCAATTTGATTCATCACATGAATCTAATCCTCTTGGTTCATCATATGAACCTAATCTCCATCTAATTGTCCTTTGTGTGTTACCCTATAGGTTCTTATAACGTTGGCAATGCTCCTAAACCCATTTAGAAGCATAAGTAATGAGCGGTATCTAGCAACACATCATTACTACCCAAGTTATAAGAATGTTGAGATCCAACATCACCATGTGACTACTAATTGTGACTCCTCACAATATATGACAAGTGTCCTTCTATCCTAGACATCTAGATTGATCAATGTGAGGCATAGACCGTGTAATCCTCTAATCAATCTAAATCTTAAACTCCAAGTAGACTCACTCGATCAAATGAGCTCAATATCTCATATTGACTCATTTGGGCATGGCGATGCACTTCGTGGTCTCACTCTATCAAGAATATCGATTTAGCTTCCGTCATATAAGAGGGATATATCCCATCTACATCACTCACATCCCTCCTCATAATTAATCGTTACATACCCATAGTAGCCTTTATAGTCCACGATTACGGTGCGTGACGCGAGCCAAAGCACGTAACTCTTATGAGGGATCCATGGTGACTTCAGTCCAAGGACTAGTAGTCATATAATAGCCACATGAGAAAGTATGACACTCATATAACGATCCATGATACTTTCTCATGTCGCAAGTATACATTTTCAATGCATACCCATGTGTCAACTTGATATTCTATATCCATGACTTGTGAGATCAAGTCATCGAGTTGACCTACATGTTAGTCTCATTAACATTGTCCCTAATGTTAATACTCGACTAGGAATGATTAAGAGTAGTTCCTATATCATCTCACTATCGCTCGATTGATATAGGTAAGAACCCTCTAGGACACTATTATACTTAGTTTATTTGACACCAATACAAGTAAGCATAATAACCAAAACCAAATGCCTTTATATATAAGAATCGATACAATGAGTCCATACAACAATCATCAAATGATGGGCTCTAGGGAACTAACAATCTTCCACTAGCACTAGTGCCAAACAGGTAGGCTCAATGATGACCTAGTGTGACTCATGCCGTACAAAACCTTGGTCAAGGGACTGCAATGTTAGCCTCACTGTACTAATCTTCACATCTCCTCTCTCGATAATCGAATGAGATGCGCCATAGTATGTGTTTGGTCGCTATGAGCAAGGTTCCTTAGCTTCATATCCATTGTTGTCACAATAGAGCTCAATAGGGTCGATAATAGGAACCACCCAAGTTCTGATGAACTTGGATCAAACTCCCGCTTGCCGACCGAATGATCACTGCCTCTGTCGAGAATCACCACTCGTCCAACTCTTCCACTCACAACACTACCATTTATGCAAAATACAAACCCGATCGGGATCGATAATCATCCCGGTCTGCATCTATAACCCTTTACGCCTAGCTCATCGCTCTCCATATATCAAGAAATATTCCTTAGTTCTTCTTAAGTACTTAAGAATATTCTTGACCACTATCTAGTGACTTTCAACTAGATTCGACTAGTATCACGTCGTCATGCTCAAAGCATACGAGACATCGTGCCCAGTACATAGCATGGCGTGCATGATAGATCCTATGGTGAGTCATAGGGATCTGATCCATGCAACTCTCTCCTCTCTAGAAGAGGGACCTTGAGTCTTCGAAGACTCACGCCATGTGACATCGGCAATCCTTCTTGGAGTTCTGCATGGCAAACCAAGGAGTATCTTGTCAATATATGTACTCGACATAGGCCAAGCAATCTTAGATCTATCTCTATAGATCGTATCCCTAGAATGCGAGATGCTTCACTAAGTCCTTCATCGAGAAACATGTCCCTAGCCAAGTCTTGGACAGCAAAGCAAAGGGATGTCTTTCCCAATGAGTAGTATGTCACATACAATATGAGGAAGACAACTATGTCCCTACAAACTTCTTTGTAGACACAAGGTTCATCTTCATTCTGATGAAACCAAACTGCTTGATTGCATCATCGAATCAAAGATTCCAGCTCTAAAGCTTGCTTTAGTCCATAAACCTATCCAGCTTGCATACCGCAGCAAGATCTTGTGGATCTACAAAACCTCAATGTACACATCCTCAAGTAGGTTTCATTCAACGCAGCTTTTGACATCCATCTCGTCATATCTCATAGTCATGGTATGTCAAGCAAGCATGATCCGAATGGACTTAAATCGCTATTGGAGAAAGGTTTCATCATAGTCAACGATGTTTATAAATCTTTAGCTACCAAGCGACCCTTATAGATAAGTCCATCCATGTCATTAAAGACCCACTTACACCCTATGGGTTTTACCCTTCGTGTGGATCAACCAAAGTCCATACTTGGTTGTACATGGATTCCATCTCGATCTAATGGCCTCTAGCCATTCGTGAAATATGGTCTCATCACGTCCGATAAGTGGTAGGCTCATTCTCTATGAGCACAATGTCATCATGGTCAAACAAGAGAAATGAGTATCTCTCAGTGACAGACGCACCTTATTCGACCGCCAAGAGGTATGTCTTTGAATTGGTTGTTGTTCCTCAACTCTTTGTGGAACAACATTCTCCACAACACTTTGTGGTTCTAGTTCAACTTCCATCGAGGCTTCGTTTATGGTCCACATCTTGAATTTCTTTCAGATTGAACGTGACATCACTAGTCTTTCTAGAAACATAGTCCCTTAGAAAGACTCGCCTTGCCACAACTACCTTATGCGCATGGGAATGAAGTAATATCCCTTAGTTTCCTTGGGATATCTAATAAAGTAACACTTGTCGGATTTGGATCCTAATTTGTCGAGACTTGACGCCACGAAGACTCACAACCCCAAATCATAAAGACACCGGCATCTCTCGATCCTATCCTATATTTATCACGGCCTTGGATGGAACCTTGTGTTAATACTGTGTTCCGGCATAGCCCCAAGAAATGGAAGATCTGTGACTCATCATAGACCGTACTATATCTAATAGATGCCTCCTTTCGGATACACCGTAATGAGCCCAGTGAGTTGGGATAGAATCCCACACTCACCAGATAGTCACGAAACTCATGCTAAGGTATTTTCCCGATGCGATCGGTATCTTATACTCTTGCTGAGATTTTCGTGTCATTCGTGAAATTATTTGAACTTTTCGTGAAAGTTCAGGCCTCACTTATGTCATCAAGTACACATAACTATATCGGGTCAGAAATGTGATGAAGTACCTATAGACCATAACTCTAGCAATGACATTGAAAGGCCACATACATCACTAATAAGTCTATCAAGTCAAGAGCTCTTTCTTGTAGCAAAGGAGTCTTGGTGCTGACGAACCTGAGAACTCATGCCTATGTCGAATCCGTTCATCAATCAAATGGGGCTAAACCATCCTTATGGGTTGATAAGCACTTGTCATTTATATACGATAAGCGACACGTTGTGTCGAGATAGGTTGGTTCAACCGACTTGAACCTCTGGTATTTATGTTATGTTATAAGGGCTTTCAAGGTCCAGCGATGTAGAATGATCGGAGGTGCACTTAATAGAACATATCTTTTAAAAATGAACAACATTTGTCCGTGCTATTATAAAGAAACCTTTCTTGTCCAAAACTGAAATTATGTTCTTAGTTAATAACAAATTGAGAAGCATTCATCTAATTCTAATACAATCCCTGAAGAAATAGAGAGATTGATGATAACAGTTTCTCCAGCAAACAAACAACCCATGCTCCATTGTCTACGGTCCACCTCGCCTTCGCCAATGCTCGCTATTTCATTCAGATAGTACAAATGTGAGAAGCACATATCTTCCGATGAAGAAATAGATAGATTGACTTGCTTATATATATACCAAGAGTTGAAGTCTCACTTCACTTTTTCTTAATATCTTCCTGTACACCTGTTCCTCAAGCGTCTACGCGTGGACAAATAGCATCCTCGCGACCTCCTTTAGGCTTTGTCTTGCCTTTACCCTTGGCGGCCGGGACTTTGCCTTTGGGCTTGCCCTTGCCCTTGTGTTCTGAACCATCGCAGTGGGACTAACTTTCTGATTTCGGTCTTAACATGCTAAGCGGCCGGGCGGTGGCTTGTCAATTTCGTTCATGTTAGTTTAGAACGAATTGACTATACTATCCGGCGAGGATTGCAAGATCGGTCGTGTGCCGCCTTGTGGCGAATCCCAACCTCTCCGTAGGTTTTCTATGTAACCAATCATTTTGAGTACATTCTACTGAGCCCCATCCGACATCTTGCACCGAAATAGTGCCTTGAGATCTCAAATCTCTCTCGCCTTGCGCTTGTCCTTGATATAGTTGGCGAAGATGTTCCATCTAATAAGCACCCATTAACTTGTTGAAGCCGAGCCTTCATGGTCAGCATTAGACATGGATACGTCCATGATGCTTCTTGTAAGCTTTTGTCTGTCGCTCAAGGCATTGGCGGGAGGAGCTCGAAGATGGTCGCTCTTCTAGAATATGCCGTTCTGGTGAGAACTATTCTCAAATTCTCCCGCATCACCGAAATTTGCTCCGTTGAGCTTGCACTACAACAAAAACTGCAAACGACAACACCCCTACGACAACGGTTTTAAGAGAAAGCGTTGCGTATTTGCTCAAAGACAACGGTTTTTGCCAAAACGGTTGTCTTTGAGCTCCCCATTAAATATAAAAGACAACGGTTTTAGCAAAACTGTTGTCATTGAGCGACTTTTTGTTAAAACGACAACACTTTTTACAATGATTTTATAAACCATTGTCTTTATCCGCGTTTTTAGCGGCTACGACAACAGTTTTCAAAAAACCATTGTAGTTGAATTTGGTCATTTCCCCCCTTCGTTGTTTTCCTTTCCCTCGCTGTTTTCTTTTCGGCGCCGTGTTTTCGCGTTCCTAAACCTAAGCCATTTATCTTTCCCTCTCCTCATACGACGTTGTGCACCTTCTCATTTCCTGGTGAGCGGCGACGTTCTCCAATGGGCTGCCGAAGATCCAGACGCACGGGAGGGAGAAACCGGAGAACGGGATCTGCCACGACGACAGCGCGCCGCTGGTGAAGGCAGCGCGGTTTGTGTGGAGTTTCGTAGGGGAGCGGAGGAGGAAGCTTCTTCAAGATTGGTTGGCGCTTCGAAGATGATCACTTTAGGTTTCGCTTCCCCGATTCCATGTCAAGATTCTGTTTCTGAGAGATTTTTGCATTTACTCTTGTTTTATGCTAGGAGAAAAAGAACGATTTTGTCGTTGATCTTCTTTGGTGGTCATAGGTGGGCTTCGAAGATCATTGTGATCTTCCTCTTCTCCTCTTTCTCACGGGCAGGATCGGCTCTTTTTGTCTGGGAATCTCGTCGAATCCCGAAATAAAAAATATCTTTTTTTGGTGAGATCCCGAACCTCTTCTTCTATTGTATTTCATTTGTTCTTTTCTCGCTGGCTATCGCTTTGAATTGCAGTGAGTTCTTGATCTTTTCCGGGTGATTTATGGAGTTCCAGAATTAGATTTTAATGCTAAATGCTGAAAGTCTTTAGCTTTTGTCTTCTTTTCTTGTGACAGATCTGGCGAACTTAGTTTTGCGTTCTCTGTGATTAACTTAAGATTCATCATATATACAAGGCTTAACAAATTTGGTTTGTTGCTTGGTCTTCAGATCTTCCACCTGATTTATAGAAGTAAAGCAATTATACACCATGAAAGCACTCATCCTTGTTGGGGGATTTGGCACTCGCCTCCATCCTTTGACACTAAGTTTCCCAAAGCCATTGGTTGATTTCGCCAACAAACCAATCGTACTTCATCAGGTATGTGCATTTTGGCCCTATACCATATTGTTGGTACATACATGAATGTAGATATGAAATATCGTGTTGTGAAGTTTGGTGATACAAAAAATATGTTTTACTGATTTCCCTTGTAAGTTCTCAAAGGAAGTAACCGGATACAAAAGGGCAGATAGAGGATGCCATGATGAGTTTTCAAAATCTACAACTATTTTACTTCTGGTTGAATTCAGTTTTCCTTTAAATTGTTTTGCTGTCGTTCTGTTGTCTAGTTTTGGGGTTTCAGTTCTGCTTTTTGGTTAATTTTGTAATTCCATAAGTAACTATTTCATCTTCATCTGAGGGAGGAAGTTATTTGAAGTTTGATCTATTAACACCTCACCTCTTTGGATAAGGTACACATGCACATCAAGTGTTTGATGTAATTCCTCATAGATCCTAATATGCCATCTGAATGATACAAGGTATTTGTGAATGACCAATTCCTCAACTGGGATCCCGAGCATCGAATCAAAGTTCAAATTGTCTCTGCAAGGGCCTATCATTCCCTGTTCATGCACAACATGTAAGTGAAAAATACTACTAATAAGAATGCTACAGATGCTCTTCAACTCTACAGTTCGACAGTTATCCAGATAAGTCATCTTTGCGTTGGTTCTGTTGATCTCCAGTAGTGAATCATAGTTGTGTTAGTAGCACGCTGGATCATACATATGCATATATTAGTGTTAGTGAGCTAACTATCTCCTCTTTCTCTCCTTAATGTCAAGGGAAAACATGTAAACTAGAAGAAGAAAAACTCTCTTTTGCATGAAATAATTGGAAGGATCGCAAGTGCATCCGTCCTACGCCAGAAGAATTAGAGGATTTCAGTACTCCGGACTTCACAATTTACAATGCTGGCTAGTTTCCATGTAATCGATAAACACACTACATGACTTCAGGGCGGTAGTTCGGTCGGGAGGCATGCCGTCTACTCATTCCTCTGTCAGAAGCGTTTCTTTTTTTTTTAGGCCGTCGCTTCTCTATTTTCCCCTTATTTTGCAATTTGTGAGGTTGAACTATGGAATTTTAATCAATTATGCTTGGATTTTTCTAGGTCGTTACTGCTGTGGCTACTTTGCTTGGGCTAGAGAGGTAGGCATGTAAAATTGTTTGATGAAATTCCCCAGTGTGTAGTTATTGTTATTCCCTTCAAGGTCTTGTAATTGAAGTGTACTAACTTAACTGTGTAGGGGATTCTCTGACTCCATCTTTGGCATCTCTGTTGTATTTGCTACTCTAGTTATTGTACGATGCTCAGGTAAACTAGTTTTCTTTTTTGGTTTATGTTCTATAGTCCTTGTGTATGCCATGATGGTAATTTGCAATTAGACTCTATTCATGTGAGTTGACTTTGTATGAATCTGGAAAATGTTTTTTCTTGGGAACTGTGTTAGCCATATTTATCATCGAGGAATATAGTTGAATACTGTTGCCTGAGAGTTAGAATTGGTTTGAGTGAAGCAACTGATAATCCTACAAACTTCTAATGGTTTAGTCTGTCATTGCCATGGGCTAGAACAATTTAATTAGTTTGTTTGCCATATCCATCTCCTGCGCTTCTAGAAGAAAGCTTGTATGATGAACACAATTTATAGTAGAGCTTGTGAAAACAATGAGTTTAAAGTCGTTTCTTTCTCAACCGACTTGTAGACAAAGAAAATTGGTCTTGTTTGGTTAGTGAAAGTTGTCAGATCGTTGTCGGAAGAACTGGCATGAACACTCTTACTAACCAGACTGGCGAAGTTACAAGGTGATCTTACACTTCTATTCCATCTTGTTGTTGATGATAAATGTTAAAGTGCTCTAATTTTGAGAAAAATTTATGCTTGACTTGGACTTCTTTATTTCTTCTTCTAACTCTTGACATTTTGTATGGCCAATAAGTCATTTGCAAGGGATGTTCAATCGAACTATCAGATTATTAGAAGCATGTATCGAGCCAATGTAAGTCCATTTGCATGTCTAAATATCATTTTATTTCTCATTCAGCCACAATATTTTATTATCATTTTTTTGATGCCAGATATGTATTTGACGGTCAATCTCCAGAGCTGAAGAAACAAGAACTTGCCAAAAAGCTAGTCTTTACATTTTTGTCATTGTTCCCCTCCTTTTTTTTTTTTGCAAGATAATGATAATCTTTAAGCTTATTTTATTCTTTAGATATTCAAAGAGGGAAGATGCAACTAACGATCTTAACACAACAATTGAGGTCATTGCTTGTGCATAACAAATACTTTTATTGGGACACTTTAGTGTGCTAGAATTTCTCCGTCATTTAATGGATCCTAGTTCCAAAAAAATCTTTGTGATGGAATTATTCTGCTTATTGCTAATTGAATTACTATATTTATCCTCATCCTTATTTTTCAGGTTCTTGAAGAGCTAAGACTCACTATGGATAAGTTCATTGATTTGTGTATTCTCTCTGATGTGATTATTGTGATAGCATTAAAGGTAAACTTTCTTATGAGATATTGTACATTCAACAAGTTTAACATACAAGGCTAGTACTCTACTGCTTACTGTTTACGAAATTTGATAACTAATGTTCATTCAAATCTCTAGTATGATAATGCTTGTGTAGTTGAATATGGTGCCAGTGCTGCAACTGTTCCATGTCTATGTTACTTAGACTTGATATAGTGTTCAACATGAGTATGATCACAATCTCTGACATGAATAGACTTGCTTGTGTAGTTGAATATGGTGCCAGTCTGCATCCTAAATAAACATTTGAATAGTTGATTTGTTTCTTTTATCCTGGAATTGCTTGTATTGCATAAGTTTGTATTGCATAAGTTAAATTCTAAGACTATAAGTTGGTTATATTGCTTGTATTTTATGTAGATTTATATGAATAAATCTAAATCAGAATTTTGGAATTCTGGAATTGAGTGTCGTCATGGAATTGCTTTATATTAGAGCTATGTGAAATCCTGAAATTTCTTGTATTGCATAAGTTTGTATTGCATAAGTTTTATTTCTTAGACTATAAGTTGGTTATATTGCTTGTATTTTATGTAGATTTATATGAATAAATCTAAACTGAAATTGATAAGTTTTCTTTAATTTTCCTCTTGCAGGTACGTAACTCGGCCAATTCGTGAGGCTTGACATTTTTTATGCAAGGAGTGAGCTTTGTTAGGATGTAGCTTGCCTTGCTAATTTGTAAATTAAAAGTCATATGGAGAACAACAAATGGAAAACATGTGGTTTAATGTATATAGAGAACAGTAATGGAAAACATGTGTATTATGATGAGTAACAACTCATTTTGTATATTTTTGTAATATATGTGGCTACAAGATGAATTATATATGGATGTTTATTTTGGATTTAATCTAGTAAATATTTAGTTTTGTATTGGTGGTTTGCTTATATTAAAATAAGATTAGTTGTTTGGTATTAATGAACATTAAAGACAACAGTTAAAAATGTTGTAAAAACTAGGTAAATCACAACGAAATTTTTTTGTAAAAAGTGAAAAAAGACAACGGTTTTATCTGTTGTAAAATATATTAAAACTGTTGTAAAAAAATAAAACGAGTCAAACATTATCTACCACAACAGTTTATATCTGTTGTTAAAAAAGTCTACTACAACGGTTTATTTCTGTTGTTGAAATTATCTACCACAACGGTTTTAAAACGTTGTCGTATCCTTCGTAGCCAAATTTTGAGCATATAAACAACAACGGATAAAAACCGTTGTCAAATGTCTACAAAGACAACGGTTTCAAAACCGTTGTCGTAGGGCAATACATTCTCCAACACCCTCAATTACAACGGTTTTTTGACCCTACGACAACGGATAATATCCGTTGTCGTTTGCAGTTTTTGTTGTAGTGTTGTCCTTGTCAAGGACAGAATGTAGAGAGAAGGTGTTCGTGTTTGACGTCATGGTAATCTACAACAGAAATTAAAGCAGAAAGTAAATATCACATTTTTTTTAATCATTTAATTAGTCCTTTAACTAAATGATGCTCCCACTGAATTCTATAATTCAAGTGGGACAAGATCCACATCATACTATGCCTTGAGTTAGGTTTGGCTAATACGCCTAAGATTTAGTATGATCGGTAGGTAACGATTTACCAATTACATCTCTTTGCAACTCTTGTTTATAGGATCATTATCCGCAGTTATATTAAAACTTGAGTTAGCTTTGGCTAATACACCCAAGAATTAATATAAATGTGATTTATGACCTATCTTTCCAACCGTTGGAAGAATGCCTACAGTTAAACTCGATTTAACTAGTTGCACTAAATCAAATTGAGTCTCTACTCACCCATGCGTTGATAGGCGGGACCAAGATTGTCCCTCCGTACCCTACCAAGATAATATGTGTTGCTCTGCTTTGGCAGATTCAACAACACATGTGATTGAGGTAGTGATAGGTATCACGACATGGTAGGCATTTTAGAGTTGACGCGATTAAGATCTAATCTAATCGTAGGGTGCATCTTGTACACGATTTAGATCTAATCTAATAGTTAAGACGCTAATTAACTACATTACTAGCATGCATCACACATACACACACAAGCAATTAATTAAATTATTTATGATTAATCATGGCCCTACTACAATCTTCTCAAGCCAATGAGAAGATCGGATGGTCAACCTAGGGTCAACAACTTCTCCAAGCTTCTCCCTTTGACCACCTTGTGTTGCTCGCACCCTCCTCGTAACTCCGTCTCGAGTGGACCTTCCACGGCTCCAATTTTATACATTACAATTTTGAAAATCGAGTTACATTCAAGTCTACACTAATTTACAACAAGAATAAATGGAGAAAGGCACGACACGCAGGTCGCGTATCAAGTATACAGCACACACAACACAAATGACGGTGCGCAGGCCGTAATATGAATTACAACACAATTTTCAAATCCAATTTGGGTCTTTTTGGGCCATGACTATCATAAAATAATACATAATTCTAAATTATGTATTTTCTATAATTTTCTGTAATTTTTACTACAATTTTTACAATTTTTATGAGTAAAATTCTCGGCGGTTCCGTTTAGCGGGTTTTC
The DNA here is from genome assembly GCF_018446385.1 of Zingiber officinale. Taxonomy (NCBI): domain Eukaryota; kingdom Viridiplantae; phylum Streptophyta; class Magnoliopsida; order Zingiberales; family Zingiberaceae; genus Zingiber; species Zingiber officinale. The sequence continues at coordinate 14,871,797 of NC_056004.1, forward strand.
GGGCGCAATCGCGGAACGAATCCCCTTGCGGGGTCAGGGGCAGCCCCCCTACCCACGATATAACCATCACGAGTGTCCCTAAGCGATCCTACAGTGCCTTAGTCCGCTGTTCCAAAAAGATTTGGGGCGAAACCTTGCTGTTTTTGGAAAAATCTTCTCGGTAGTCGAATCCTACAAGTGTCTAAATACTTGTGCTTCGCTTCTACGAGAAAAATACCCATAAAAATCATAAAAACCATAAAATTACAGAAAGTTATAGAACTGATATTTTTCTTAAAAATACAAATTAAACTCGTACAAGACTTCGCACGTGGCTCTGATACCACTGTTGGGATTTTCGGGCCGCAAAAACTGCTTTTTCGCGTTGCGAAAACCCCGAATCTCCCATGCCACCGGATCGGTGCGAAGTTTATACACAAAAATTTACCCTCGATGCGATGCCCTTCGCAATCCCGCTCGTCCAACGGTTACCCGGATCTCGAGATCATCAAGCGTAAGATCCTCTAGAAGTATCCACACGAACAAACTAGGTGGAGAAGACCAAACAAAGGTGTGCTAGCACCTTAGATCAGTCACGGCAAAGAGGAGGAGAGGGAGAGCAAGAAGAGAGGTGAGGAAGAAGAAGGAATCAATTGGCTTGAATGAAAAATCAATTTTCATTCCTCACAATAAGTGGCCGGTCACTCAATGGAGTTGTAACCTCCATTCTCATTTAATGTTGCCATTAAAGAGGAGATTTGTAACCTCCATGAGGTGGCCCACACATGTGCTAAACATGATGATGTGTAACACCATTATTGGCTACTTAATGCCAACTCACAAATGAGGTGGTAAATAGTCAAGTCAAACTTGACTTTTCCTCTTCCTCTCAAGTCAAGTCAAACTTGACATTATTACTCCCATGGTTGATCAAATCCAACCATTTGATTCAAGTCAATTTAATATAATGAATTTAATTCATTTAATTAAATTGATTCAATGAGTCATAATCTAAATTAGACTCATTGAACACATGAATAAAATTGAGTCCAACTCAATTAGCCCAATTAGGATGACTCTTAATCCAATTTGATTCATCACATGAATCTAATCCTCTTGGTTCATCATATGAACCTAATTTCCAACTAATTATCCTTTATGTGTGACCCTATAGGTTATTTTTGTTAGTTAGAGACCTAGAGCCAATCATTTGATGATTGTATGGACTCATGTATATCATATTCTTGTATATTGATAAAGGCATTTGTTTGGTTATTATACTTATTTGTATTAGTGTCAAATAGACTAAGTATAATAGCGTCCTTGAGTAGAAAGTTCATACCTATATCAATCGGTTAGTTGAATCGATAGTGAGATGATATAGGGAACACTACTCTAAATCATTCCTAGTCGAGTATTAACATTCAGAGACAATGTTAATGCAATAAGACTAGCATGTAGGTCAGCTCGATGACTTAATCTCACAAGTCATGGATATAGAGATATCAAGCTGACACATGGGTATACATTGGAGAATGTATACTGAATGACCCGCCATGAGAAAGTATCATGGATCGTTATATGGGTGTCATATACTTTCTCATGTGGCTATTAGTATGACTATTAGTCCTTAGACCTGAAGTCACCATGGATCCCTACATAAGGAGTTATGTACTTTGGTTTCGTCAAACGTCACCCGTAACAGGGTGGACTATAAAGGTGATTACTGGGTATGTAACAAATTATGCAGAGGGATGTGTGTGATGTAGATGGGATCTATCCCTCCCATATGACGTGAGCGACATCAATATTCTTGATAGAGTTAGACCACGAAGTGCATGACCATGCCCAAATGAGTCAACATTAGATGTTGAGCTCATTTGATCGAGTGAGTCTACTTGGAGTTCAAGATTTAGATTGATTAGAGGATGACACGGTCTATGCCTCATATTGATCAATCTAGATGTCTAGGATAGAAGGACAATGACATATTTTGTGAGGAGTCACAATTGGTAGTCACAAGGTGATGTCGGATCTCGACATTCTTGTAACTTGGGTAGTAATGATGTGTTGCTAGATACCGCTCATTACTTATGCTCCTAAATGGGTTTAGGGCATTGCCAACATTACAAGAACCTATAGGGTCACACACTAAGGACAATTAGATGGAGATTTGGTTCATATGATGAACTAAGAGGATTAGATTCATTTGATGAATCATATTGGATTAAGAGTAATCCAAATTGGGCTAATTGAGTTGGACTCAAGTTGATTCATGTATTCAATGAGTCTAATTTAGATTATGACTCATTAAATCAACTTAATTTAATGAATTAGATTCATTATATTAAGTTGGCTTGAATCATATGGTTGGATTCAACCATGAGAGAGATTTGATCAAGTTTGACTTGATTTGAGAGGAAGAGAAAAAGTCATGTTTGACTTGACTTTTTGCTACATCACTAGTGAGTTGGCAAGATGTGGACCAATAGGATTGCTCCACATCATCAATGTGTGCCACCTCATGGAGGTTACAAGCCTCCATAGCATTTAATGTGGCCGGCCCACATTAAATGAGGAGGTTACACTTGTTGCCATGTCATTTAGTGAGGTGGCAAGATGTGGACCAATAGTGTTGATCCACATCATCCTAGAGTGCCACCTCATGGGGGTTACAACTCTTAATGGTCTCCACATTAATTGGAATTAGTGTGGCCGGCCACTTGATGGCTAAGGGGTTGTTTGAATTTCCTCTTATTGTTTTTCATTCACTCTTCTTCTCCCTTGGGTTCTCTCTCTTCTCCTTCTCCCATTCCTTGGCTGAACACTCCATTGGTGCTAGCACACCTTGTGTTTTGGTCATCTCCTTCTACTTGTGTCCGTGTGGATACATATAGAGGTTGTCTAATTTGACAACTAGAGATCCGGCGACATCTTGGACAAGCGGGAACGTGAAGGGCTTCGCTACAAGGGTAATGATCTTAACTTTAGTGTAGATCTAAAGTTTTTACAAACTCGTACAAGAAAAAGGTTTTTCGATAATTTTGTTTATGAATCTTTGCACGAGATCCATGGCTTTGAGTGACTCGGGGTTTCCGCGACGCGAAAAAGCGGTTTTCGCGGCCCGAAGAACCCATCAGTGGTATCAGAGCATCGTGCAAAGACTTGTACGAGTTCGTTTGTATTTTTATGAAAAATATACCTTCTGTGATTTTCTGTAAAAATTGAGTTTTTAGAGTTTTTATGAGTAATTTTTCCGTTGAAGCGAAGCACAGCAGTGTCTGAAGCTGTAGGCCGACCTCTGGAAAGTTTTAACGTTTCATTTTCCAAATCCGTTTGGGACAGTGGGTCGGTGCCATTAGATCGCAGGAGCAACTCACGATGGTTGGGAGGCATTGCCCCAACATTTGCTCATGTTCAGATTGCACAAATACGAACCCGAAAGGGAAGATTTTTACCCTAATGTCTGACCCAAATCATTTTGGGACAGCGGGTTTAGGTGCTGTTGGATCGCAAAGGAACACTCAGCGATGCGATGCAGAAATTTACTCATAAAATTGTAAAATTATTTAAAAAATTATGAAAATATATAATTTTGAATTATATAAATTTGAGATTAGCCCGCCCAATGAACGTGGGTTCATATTATTTCTGTAATGAAATTTGACCTAGACTTGTAATCGCATTGCATGCACAAATTAGAGTGGTGGAGGGTCCACACGAGACGGAGTTCCGAGCGGGCACGAGCAACACAAGGTGGTCAAAGGAGGAGCTTGGAGAAGCTGTTGACCCTAGGTTGACCATTCGATCTTCTCATTGGCTTGAGAAGATCGTAGTAGGGCCATGACTAAATCACAAATAGATTAATTAATTAATTGTTATGTATCTGATGCATGTTTAATAATTAATTAATTAATTAGTGCCTTACGATTAGATTAGATCTAAGTCGTGCACATGATGCACCCTTGCGATTAGATTAGATCTAAGTCGCACAAGATGCATCCTTCTCGATTAGATTAGATCTAGATCGAACCAACTCTAAATGCCTAACGTGTGTGATACCTACTCACTACCGATCACATGTATTGATTACAAGGCAGGAATACATATTATCTTGGTAGGGAGGAGGACAATCTTGGTCCTATCAACGCATGGGTGAATACAAACTCAATTAGATTGAGAATTCCTAGTTACTCGGTTGGATCGAGTCAACTATAGGCATTCTTCCAATAGTTGGAAAGGTAGGACAAAATCACGTTTATTTTAACTCTCGGGCGTATTAGCCAAAGCTAACTCGAGTTTTAATATAAATATGGATCTTGATCCTATAAACAAGAGTTGCATAGAGATGTAATTGGTAATCGTTACCTACCGATCATACTAAGCCTTGGGCGTATTAGCCAAAGCTAACTCAAGGGTTAGTATGATGTGGATCTTGTCCCACAAGAATTATAGTATTCAGTGGGAGCATCATTTAGTTAAAGGCCTAATTAAATGATTTTTAAAGAATATGATATTTATTTCTGCAAATTTTCTGTTGTAGATAACCATGACGTCGAACACGAATTCCTTCTCCCTGCGATCTGTCCTTGAGAAGGACAAGCTCAACGGAGCGAATTTCCTGGACTGGTACAGGAACTTGAGAATAGTTCTCACCCAGGAGCGTAAGCTGTACGTTCTGGAGCAGCCCATTCCGGAGGCTCCTCCTGCCAATGCCCCACGAGCCGACAAAGATGCTTACAAGAAGCATCAAGACGACACATTAGATGTGTCCTGTCTAATGCTCGCGACCATGAACTCAGAGCTTCAGAAGCAACATGAGTTGATGGGCGCTTACGATATGGTTGAGCAGGGACAAGCGAGGCATGAGAGATTTGAGATCTCTAAGGCACTGTTTCAGTGCAAGATGTCAGACGGGGCTCCTGTAGGTCCTTATGTAATCAAAATGATTGGGTACATAGAGAACCTACAAAGACTGGGTTCCCACTTGGCCAAGAGTCGCCACTGACTTGATCTTACAGCTATAGTCAATTCGTTCTCAACTATAACATGAACGAGATTGACAAGCCACTGCCCGAGCTACTTAGTATGTTACGAACTGCTTAGATTAACCTTAAGAACGTTAAGCCCATTATGATGGTCCAGAAGCACAAGGGCAAGCCCAAAGGTAAGGGAAAGTCTCAAACCAAGGGCAAAGGCAAGGCACTGAAGCCTAAAGGAGGGGTCGCCAAGGATGCTACCTGCTTCCACTGCGGTCAGACCGGGCACTGGAAGAGTAACTGTAAGTTAATAAGAAGCGAAGTGAGACTTCCACTTCAGGTATATATGTTATAGAAGTCAATCTATCTATTTCTACATCATGGATATTAGATACTGGATGTGCTTCTCACATTTGTACTGATGTGCAGGCGCTGAGAAATAGCAGAGCATTGGCAAAGGGCGAGGTGGACCTACGAGTAGGCAATGGAGCACGGGTTGCTGCTGTTGCTGTAGGAACTTATCAGCTATCTCTGCCCTCTGGGCTTGTACTAGATTTAGGTGATTGTTGTTATGTGCCTGCTCTTACTAAGAACATAGTTTCAGTTTCTTGTTTAGACAAGAAAGGATACTCTTTTATAATAAAGGACAAATGTTGTTCTGTTTATTTAAAAGATATGTTCTATTGTAGTGCACCACTAATAAACGGACTCTATATTCTAGACCTTGAGAGCCCTATCTATAACATTAGTACCAAGAGGTTCAAGTCAAATGACATGAACCAAACTTATCTCTGACACTGTCGCTTAGGTCATATAAATAACAAGCGCTTATCCCAGCTCCATAAGGATGTTTTGTTGGACTCATTTGTTTTGAATCATATGAGATATGCGAGTCATGCCTACGAGGCAAGATGACCAAGACTCCCTTTAGTGGGCACAGTGAAAGAGTGACTGATTTGTTAGGACTCATACATAATGATGTATGTGGCCCTTTCAATGTCGCTGCTAAAGGCGGTTATAGATACTTCATCACGTTTACTGATGACTTCAGTAGATACGGTTATGTATACTTGATGACACATAAGTCCGAATCCTTTGAAAAGTTCAAAGAATTTAAGAATGAAGTACAGAACCAACTTGGCAAGAGTATTAAAATACTTCGATCAGATCGAGGTGGTGAATACTTAAGCCATGAGTTTCGTGACTATTTAGCTGAGTGTGGGATTCTATCCCAACTCACTCCTCCTGGAACACCACAGTGGAATGGTGTGTCCGAAAGGAGGAATCGTACCTTATTAGATATGGTACGATCTATGGTGAGTCACACAGATCTTCCGACATATCTATGGGGATATGCTCTAGACACGGCAGCTTTCATTCTCAACCGAGTTCCATCCAAGGCCGTGATAAAGACACCATATAGGATATGGAGATGCCCAGGTGTCTTTCATGAGGATTTGGGGTTGTGAGGCTTACGTACGACGTCAAGTCTCAGACAAATTAGGACCCAAATCCGACAAGTGCTATTTCATCGGATATCCTAAGGAAACTAAGGGATATTACTTCTACATTCCCAGTTAGCACAAGGTAGTTGTGGCAAAGACAGGGGTCTTTCTAGAAAGGGACTTTGTTTCTAGAAAGACTAGTGGGAGCGCGTTCGATCTTGAAGAAGTTCAAGATGCGAACAATAGCACTAATGCCTCGATGAAAATTGAACTGGAACCACAAAGTGTTGTGGATGATGTTGTTCCACAAAGAGTTGAGGAACAACAACCAGTTCAAGTAGACATACCTCTTCGCAGGTCGGATAGGGTACATCGTCAGCCTGAGAGATACTCATTTCTCTTGTCTGATCATGATGTCATTGTGTTCATAGAGGATGAGCCCACCACCTATCAGGAAGCTGTGATGAGACCAGATTCTGAGAAATGGCTAGAGGCCATTCTCGGAGCTAGAATCTTCGATTCGATGATGCGATCAAACAGTTTGGTTTCATCAAGAACGAAGATGAGCCTTGTGTCTACAAGAAGGTTGTAGAAAACACAGTTGTCTTCCTCATATTGTATGTGGATGACATATTACAAATTGGGAAGGACATCCCTATGCTTCAGTCTGTCAAGACCTGGCTAGGGAGTTGCTTCTCAATGAAAGACTTAGGCGAGGCATCCCGTATTCTAGGGATACAGATCTATAGAGATAGATCTAAGAGATTGCTTGTCCTAAGTCAGAGTACATACATTGACAAGGTACTCCAGAACTCCAAGAAGAGATTTCTGCCGATGTCCCATGGCGTGAGTCTTTCGAAGACTCAAGGTCCCTCTTCTAGAGAGCAGAGAGACCGCATGGATCAGATCCCTTATGCCTCAGCCATAGGATCGATCATGTACGCCATGCTATGTACTCGACCTGACGTCTCGTATGCTTTGAGCATGACGAGCAGATACCAGTCAGATCCAGGTGAAAGTCACTGGATAGCGGTCAAGAATATTCTTAAGTACTTAAGAAGGACTAAAGAATATTTATTGATATATGGAGGCAATGATGAGCTAACTGTAAAGGGTTACAGAGATGCCAGCTTCTAGACCGATCAGGATGATTAAATATCACTGTCGAGGTTCGTGTTTTGCTTGAATGGTAGTGCTATGAGCTGGCATAGTTCACACCAGTTCTACAACGTTTCCATCTCATTCGAGAGATTATCGATAGAGGAGATGTGGAGATTTGCAGAGTACCTACAGAGGCTAACATCGCAGATCCCTTGACCAAGGCTTTGGCACAGAGAAAGCATGATGGTCACACTAGGTTATTAGGCCTTAGAGCCTATACTGATTGGCACTAGTGCTAGTGGGAGATTGTTAGTTAGAGCCCTAGAGCCAATCATTTGATGATTGTATGGACTCATGTATATCATATTCTTGTATATTAATAAAGGCATTTGTTTCGTTATTATACTTATTTGTATTAGTGCCAAATAGACTAAGTATAATAGCGTCCTTAAGTAGAAGGTTCATACCTATATCAATCGATTAGTTGAATCGATAGTGAGATGATATAGGGAACACTACTCTAAGTCATTCCTAGTCGAGTATTAACATTCAGGGACAATGTTAATGCAATAAGACTAGCATGTAAGTCAGCTCGATGACTTGATCTCACAAGTCATGGATATAGAGATATCAAGCTAACACATGGGTATACATTGGAGAATGTATACTGAATGACCCGCCATGAGAAAGTATCATGGATCATTATATGAGTGTCATATACTTTCTCATGTGGCTATTAGTATGACTATTAGTCCTTAGACCTGAAGTCACCATGGATCCCTACATAAGGAGTTATGTACTTTGGTTTCGTCAAACGTCACCCGTAACAGGGTGGACTATAAAGGCGATTTCTGGGTATGTAACAAATTATGCAGAGGGATGTGAGTGATGTAGATGGGATCTATCCCTCCCATATGACGGGAGCGACATCAATATTCTTGATAGAGTTAGACCACGAAGTGCATGGTCATGCCCAAATGAGTCAACATTAGATATTGAGCTCATTTGATCGAGTGAGTCTACTTGGAGTTCAAGATTTAGATTGATTAGAGGATGACACGGTCTATGCCTCATATTGATCAATCTAGATGTCTAGGATAGAAGGACAATGACATATTTTGTGAGGAGTCACAATTGGTAGTCACAAGGTGATGTCGGATCTCGACATTCTTGTAACTTGGGTAGTAATGATGTGTTGCTAGATACCGCTCATTACTTATGCTCCTAAATGGGTTTAGGGCATTGCCAACATTACAAGAACCTATAGGGTCACACACTAAGGACAATTAGATGGAGATTTGGTTCATATGATGAACTAAGAGGATTAGATTCATTTGATGAATCATATTGGATTAAGAGTAATCCAAATTGGGCTAATTGAGTTGGACTCAAGTTGATTCATGTATTCAATGAGTCTAATTTAGATTATGACTCATTAAATCAACTTAATTTAATGAATTAGATTCATTATATTAAGTTGGCTTGAATCATATGGTTGGATTAGATCAACCATGAGAGAGATTTGATCAAGTTTGACTTGATTTGAGAGGAAGAGAAAAAAGTCATGTTTGACTTGACTTTTTGCCACATCACTAGTGAGTTGGCAAGATGTGGACCAATAGGATTGCTCCACATCATCAATGTGTGCCACCTCATGGAGGTTACAAACCTCAATAGCATTTAATGTGGCCGGCCCACATTAATTGAGGAGGTTACACTTGTTGCCATGTCATTTAGTGAGGTGGCAAGATGTGGACCAATAGTGTTGATCCACATCATCCTAGAGTGCCACCTCATGGGGGTTACAACTCTTAATGGTCTCCACATTAATTGGAATTAGTGTGGGGGTTACACCTCCTAGAGTGGCCGGCCACTTGATGGCTAAGGGGTTGTTTGAATTTCCTCTTATTGTTTTTCATTCACTCTTCTTCTCCCTTGGGTTCTCTCTCTTCTCCTTCTCCCATTCCTTGGCCGAACACTCCATTGGTGCTAGCACACCTTGTGTTTTGGTCATCTCCTTCTACTTGTGTCAGTGTGGATACATATAGAGGTTGTCTAATTTGACAACTAGAGATCCGGCGACATCTTGGACAAGCGGGAACGCGAAGGGCTTCACTACAAGGGTAATGATCTTAACTTTAGTGTAGATCTAAAGTTTTTACAAACTCGTACAAGAAAAAGGTTTTTCGATAATTTTGTTTACGAATCTTTGCACGAGATCCATGGCTTTGAGTGACTCGGGGTTTCTGCGACGCGAAAAAGCGGTTTTCGCGGCCCGAAGAACCCATCAGTGGTATCAGAGCCACGTGCAAAGACTTGTACGAGTTCGTTTGTATTTTTATGAAAAATATACCTTCTGTGATTTTCTATAAAAATTGAATTTTTAGAGTTTTTGTGAGTAATTTTTCCGTTGAAGCGAAGCACAAGTGTCTCGGCACTTGTAGGCTTCGGCTACCGGAAAGTTTTCTTTTAAACGGTTTCGTTTTGCCCCAAATCCGTTTGGGACAGTGGGGTCGGGTGCCATTAGATTGCAAAGGAGCAACTCACGATGGTTAGATCGTGGGTAGGGGCATTGCCCCTAACCCCGCAAGGGAATTTGCTCCGCGATTACACCTGAAATCGCTAAAAACGAACCCGCCGGGAAGATTTTTCCGAAACGGCAATGTCTCGACCCAAATCGTTTTGGGACAGCGGGTTTAGGCGCTGTTGGATCGCAAAGGAACCCTCGCGATGGTTAGATCGCGGATAGGGGCGCTGCCCCTGGGCCCCGCAAGGGGATCCGTTCCGCGATTGCGCCCGAAACCGCTAAACGGGACCGCCGGGAAATTTTACTCATAAAAATTGTAAAAATTATTTTTAAAATTACAGAAAAATTATGAAAAATTATGAAAAATATATAATTTTGAATTATATATTAATTTGTGATAGTCATGGCCCAAAATACCCAATAAGATTGGATTTGTGTTGTAATTCATAATACGGCCTGCGTGCCATCATATGATTGTGTGTGCTGTATTTTTATTTTTTCCACGGCCTGCGCGTCGTGCCTTTCTCTTATTTTGGTTGTAAATTATATTTAGACTCGAATGTAACTCAAGTTTCAAATTGTACTGTACAAATTAGAGCGGTGGAGGGTCCACACGAGACGGAGTTCCGAGGCGGGCACGAGCAACACAAGGTGGTCAAAGGGAGGAGCTTGGAGAAGCTGTTGACCCTAGGTTGACCATTCGATCTTCTCATTGGCTTGAGAAGATCGTAGTAGGGCCATGACTAAATCACAAATAGATTAATTAATTAATTGTTATGTATCTGATCCATGTTTAATAATTAATTAATTAATTAGTGCCTTAACGATTAGATTAGATCTAAGTCGTGCACATGATGCACCCTTGCGATTAGATTAGATTTAAGTCGTGCACAAGATGCATCCTTCTCGATTAGATTAGATCTAGATCGAACCAACTCTAAATGCCTAACCGTGCCGTGATACCTATCACTACCTCGATCACATGTATTGTTGAATCTGCCAAAGCAGAGCAATACATATTATCTTAGTAGGGTACGGAGGGACAATCTTGGTCCCGCCTATCAACGCATGGGTGAATACAAACTCAATTAGATTGAGTATTCCTAGTTACTCGGTTGGATCGAGTCAACTATAGGCATTCTTCCAATAGTTGGAAAGGTAGGACAAAATCACGTTTATATTAACTCTCGGGCGTATTAGCCAAAGCTAACTCGAGTTTTAATATAAATATGGATCTTGATCCTATAAACAAGAGTTGCATAGAGATGTAATTGGTAATCGTTACCTACCAATCATACTAAGCCTTGGGCGTATTAGCCAAAGCTAACTCAAGGGTTAGTATGATGTGGATCTTGTCCCACAAGAATTATAGTATTCAGTGGGAGCATCATTTAGTTAAAGGCCTAATTGAATGATTTTAAAATAATATGATATTTATTTCTGCAAATTTTCTATTGTAGATAACCATGACGTCGAACACGAATTCCTTCTCCCTGCGATCTGTCCTTGAGAAGGACAAGCTCAACGGAGCGAATTTCCTGGACTGGTACAAGAACTTGAGAATAGTTCTCACCCAAGAACGTAACGTTCTGGAGCAGCCATTCCGGAGGCTCCTCCCGCCAATGCCCTGCGAGCAGACAAAGATGCTTACAAGAAGCATCAAGACGATGTGTCTTGTCTAATGCTCGCGGCCATGAACTCTGAGCTTCAGAAGCAACATGAGTTAATGGGCGCTTACGATATGGTTGAGCATCTTCGCCAACTATATCAAGGACAAGCGAGGCATGAGAGATTTGAGATCTCTAAGGCACTGTTTCAGTGCAAGATGTCAGACGGGGCTCCTGTAGGTCCTTATGTACTCAAGATGATTGGGTACATAGAGAACCTACAAAGACTGGGGTTCCCACTTGGCCAAGAGCTGGCCACTGACTTGATCTTGCAGTCCTTGCCGGATAGCTATAGTCAATTCGTTCTCAACTATAACATGAACGAGATTGACAAGCCACTGCCCGAGCTACTTAGTATGTTACGAACTGCTGAGATTAACCTTAAGAAGGTTAAGCCCATTCTAATGGTCCAGAAGCACAAGGGCAAGGGCAAGCCCAAAGGTAAGGGAAAGTCTCAAACCAAGGGCAAAGGCAAGGCACTGAAGCCGAAAGGAGGGGTCGCCAAGGATGCTACCTGCTTCCACTGCGGTCAGACCGGGCACTGGAAGAGGAACTGCAAGGTATACTTGGAGGATCTTAAGAAGAAGCGAAGTGAGACTTCCACTTCAGGTATATATGTTATAGAAGTCAATCTATCTATTTCTACATCATGGATATTAGATACTGGATGTGCTTCTCACATTTGTACTGATGTGCAGGCGCTGAGAAATAGCAGAGCATTGGCAAAGGGCGAGGTGGACCTACGAGTAGGCAATGGAGCACGGGTTGCTGCTGTTGCTGTAGGAATTTATCAGCTATCTCTGCCCTCTGGGCTTGTACTAGATTTAGATGATTGTTGTTATGTGCCTGCTCTTACTAAGAACATAGTTTCAGTTTCTTGTTTAGACAAGAAAGGATACTCTTTTATAATAAAAGACAAATGTTGTTCTGTTTATTTAAAAGATATGTTCTATTGTAGTGCACCACTAATAAACGGACTCTATATTCTAGACCTTGAGAGCCCTATCTATAACATTAGTACCAAGAGGTTCAAGTCAAATGACATGAACAAAACTTATCTCTGACACTGTCGCTTAGGTCATATAAATAACAAGCGCTTATCCCAGCTCCATAAGGATGTTTTGTTGGACTCATTTGATTTTGAATCATATGAGATATGTGAGTCATGCCTACGAGGCAAGATGACCAAGACTCCCTTTAGTGGGCACAGTGAAAGAGTGACTGATTTGTTAGGACTCATACATAATGATGTATGTGGCCCTTTCAATGTCGCTGCTAAAGGCGGTTATAGATACTTCATCACGTTTACTGATGACTTCAGTAGATACGGTTATGTATACTTGATGACACATAAGTCCGAATCCTTTGAAAAGTTCAAAGAATTTAAGAATGAAGTACAGAACCAACTTGGCAAGAGTATTAAAATACTTCGATCAGATCGAGGTGGTGAATACTTAAGCCATGAGTTTCGTGACTATTTAGCTGAGTGTGGGATTCTATCCCAACTCACTCCTCCTGGAACACCACAGTGGAATGGTGTGTCCGAAAGGAGGAATCGTACCTTATTAGATATGGTACGATCTATGATGAGTCACACAGATCTTCCGACATATCTATGGGGATATGCTCTAGACACGGCAGCTTTCATTCTCAACCGAGTTCCATCCAAGGCCGTGATAAAGACACCATATAGGATATGGACTGGGAGAGATGCCCAGGTGTCTTTCATGAGGATTTGGGGTTGTGAGGCTTACGTACGACGTCAAGTCTCAGACAAATTAGGACCCAAATCCGACAAGTGCTATTTCATCGGATATCCTAAGGAAACTATGGGATATTACTTCTACATTCCCAGTTAGCACAAGGTAGTTGTGGCAAAGACAGGGGTCTTTCTAGAAAGGGACTTTGTTTCTAGAAAGACTAGTGGGAGCGCGTTCGATCTTGAAGAAGTTCAAGATGCGAACAATAGCACTAATGCCTCGATGAAAATTGAACTGGAACCACAAAGTGTTGTGGATGATGTTGTTCCACAAAGAGTTGAGGAACAACAACCAGTTCAAGTAGACATACCTCTTCGCAGGTCGGATAGGGTACATCGTCAGCCTGAGAGATACTCATTTCTCTTGTCTGACCATGATGACATTGTGTTCATAGAGGATGAGCCCACCACCTATCAGGAAGCTGTGATGAGACCAGATTCCGAGAAATGGCTAGAGGCCATTCTCGGAGCTGGAATCTTCGATTCGATGATGTGATCAAATAGTTTGGTTTCATCAAGAACGAAGTTGAGCCTTGTGTCTACAAGAAGGTTGTAGAAAACATAGTTGTCTTCCTCATATTGTATGTGGATGACATACTACTCATTGGGAAGGACATCCCTATGCTTCAGTCTGTCAAGACCTGGCTAGGGAGTTGCTTCTCAATGAAAGACTTAGGCGAGGCATCCCGTATTCTAGGGATACAGATCTATAGAGATAGATCTAAGAGATTGCTTGGCCTAAGTCAGAGTACATACATTGACAAGGTACTCCTTCGGTTTGCCATGCAGAACTCCAAGAAGAGATTTCTGCCGATGTCCCATGGCGTGAGTCTTTCGAAGACTCAAGGTCCCTCTTCTAGAGAGCAGAGAGACCGCATGGATCAGATCCATTATGCCTCAGCCATAGGATCGATCATGTACGCCATGCTATGTACTCGACCTGACGTCTCGTATGCTTTGAGCATGACGAGCAGATACCAGTCAGATCCAGGTGAAAGTCACTGGATAGCGGTCAAGAATATTCTTAAGTACTTAAGAAGGACTAAAGAATATTTATTGATATATGGAGGCAATGATGAGCTAACTGTAAAGGGTTACAGAGATGCCAGCTTCCAGACCGATCAGGATGATTAAATATCACAGTCGAGGTTCGTGTTTTGCTTGAATGGTAGTGCTATGAGCTGGCATAGTTCACAGCAGTTCTACAACGTTTCCATCTCATTCGAGAGATTATCGATAGAGAAGATGTGGAGATTTGCAGAGTACCTACAGAGGCTAACATCGCAGATCCCTTGACCAAGGCTTTGGCACAGAGAAAGCATGATGGCCACACTAGGTCATTAGGCCTTAGAGACTATACTGATTGGCACTAGTGCTAGTGGGAGATTGTTATTTAGAGCCCTAGAGCCAATCATTTGATGATTGTATGGACTCATGTATATCATATTCTTGTATATTAATAAAGGCATTTGTTTTGTTATTATACTTATTTGTATTAGTGCCAAATAGACTAAGTATAATAGCGTCCTTGAGTAGAAGGTTCATACCTATATCAATCGATTAGTTGAATCGATAGTGAGATGATATAGGGAACACTACTCTAAATCATTCCTAATCGAGTATTAACATTCAGGGACAATGTTAATGCAATAAGACTAACATGTAGGTCAGCTCGATGACTTGATCTCACAAGTCATGGATATAGAGATATCAAGCTGGCACATGGGTATACATTGGAGAATGTATACTGAATGACCCGCCATGAGAAAGTATCATGGATCGTTATATGAGTGTCATATACTTTCTCATGTGGCTATTAGTATGACTATTAGTCCTTAGACCTGAAGTCACCATGGATCCCTACATAAGGAGTTATGTACTTTGGTTTTGTCAAACGTCACCCGTAAAAGGGTGGACTATACAGGCGATTACTGGGTATGTAACAAATTATGCAGAGGGATGTGAGTGATGTAGATGGGATCTATTCCTCCCATATGACGTGAGCGACATCAATATTCTTGATAGAGTTAGACCACGAAGTGCATGGCCATGCCCAAATGAGACAACATTAGATGTTGAGCTCATTTGATCGAGTGAGTCTACTTGGAGTTCAAGATTTAGATTAATTAGAGGATGACACGGTCTATGCCTCATATTGATCAATCTAGATGTCTAGGATAGAAGGACAATGACATATTTTGTGAGGAGTCACAATTGGTAGTCACAAGGTGATGTCGGATCTCGACATTCTTGTAACTTGGGTAGTAATGATGTGTTGCTAGATACCGCTCATTACTTATGCTCCTAAATGGGTTTAGGGCATTGCCAACATTACAAGAACCTATAGGGTCACACACTAAGGACAATTAGATGGAGATTTGGTTCATATGATGAACTAAGAGGATTAGATTCATTTGATGAATCATATTGGATTAAGAGTAATCCAAATTGGGCTAATTGAGTTGGACTCAAGTTGATTCATGTATTCAATGAGTCTAATTTAGATTATGACTCATTAAATCAACTTAATTTAATGAATTAGATTCATTATATTAAGTTGGCTTGAATCATATGGTTGGATTAGATCAACCATGAGAGAGATTTGATCAAGTTTGACTTGATTTGAGAGGAAGAGAAAAAGTCATGTTTGACTTGACTTTTTGCCACATCACTAGTGAGTTGGCAAGATGTGGACCAATAGGATTGCTCCACATCATCAATGTGTGCCACCTCATGGAGGTTACAAGCCTCCATAGCATTTAATGTGGTCGACCCACATTAAATGAGGAGGTTACACTTGTTGCCATGTCATTTAGTGAGGTGGCAAGATGTGGACCAATAGTGTTGATCCACATCATCCTAGAGTGCCACCTCATGGGGGTTACAACTCTTAATGGTCTCCACATTAGTTGGAATTAATGTGGGGGTTACACCTCCTAGAGTGGCCGGCCACTTGATGGCTAAGGGGTTGTTTGAATTTCCTCTTATTGTTTTTCATTCACTCTTCTTCTCCCTTGGGTGCTCTCTCTTCTCCTTCTCCCATTCCTTGGCCGAACACTCCATTGGTGCTAGCACACCTTGTGTTTTGGTCATCTCCTTCTACTTGTGTCCGTGTGGATACATATAGAGGTTGTCTACTTTGACAACTAGAGATCCGGCGACATCTTGGACAAGCGGGAACGCGAAGGGCTTCGCTACAAGGGTAATGATCTTAACTTTAGTGTAGATCTAAAGTTTTTACAAACTCGTACAAGAAAAAGGTTTTTCGATAATTTTATTTACGAATCTTTGCACGAGATCCATGGCTTTGGGTGACTCGGGGTTTCCGCGACGCGAAAAAGCGGTTTTCGCGGCCCGAAGAACCCAACACTTTTAACGTTGGCAATGCTCCTAAACCCATTTAGAAGCATAAGTAATGAGCGGTATCTAGCAACACATCATTACTACCCAAGTTATAAGAATGTTGAGATCCAACATCACCTTGTGACTACTAATTGTGACTCATCACAATATATGACAAGTGTCCTTCTATCCTAGACATCTAGATTGATCAATGTGAGGCATAGACTATGTCATCCTCTAATCAATCCAAATCTTGAACTCCAAGTAGACTCACTCGATCAAATGAGCTCAATATCTCATATTGACTCATTTGGGCATGGTCATGCACTTCGTGGTCTCACTCTATCAAGAATATCGATGTCGCTCCCATCATATAGGAGGGATAGATCTCATCCAGATCACTCACATCCCTCTGCATAATTCGTTACATACACAGTAATCACCTTTATAGTCCACCCAGTTACGGGTAACGTTTGACGATGCCAAAGTACGTAACTCCTTTTGTAGGGATCCATGGTGACTTCAGGTCCAAGGACTAGTAGTCATACTAATAGCCACATGAGAAAGTATATGACACTCATATAACGATACATGATACTTTCTCGTGGCGGGTCATTCAGTATACATTCTCCAATGCATACCTATGTGTCAACTTGATATCTCTATATCCATGACTTGTGAGATCAAGTCATCGAGTTGACCTACATGCTAGTCTCGTCGCATTAACATTGTCCTTGAATGTTAATACTCGACTAGGAATGATTAAGAGTAGTGTTCCCTATATCATCTCACTATCGGTTCAACTAACCGATTGATATAGGTAAGAACCCTCTACTCAAGGTCACTATTATACTTAGTTTATTTGACACCAATACAAGTAAGCATAATAACCAAAAAACCAAATGCCTTTATATATAAGAATATGATACAATGAGTCCATACAACAATCATCAAATGATTGGCTCTTGGGCTCTAACTAACAACGAGCTTGTAGAACCACTTGATGGTGTAAATGCCATTGGATGTAAGTGGATCTACTAAAGGAAAAGAGGGATAGATGAGAAGGTAGAAACCTTCAAAGCAAGGCTTGTTGCGAAAGGGTATACTCAGAAAGAGGGAATCGACTATAAGGAGACTTTTTCGCCGGTAGCCATGCTAAAGTCCATCCGGATACTCTTATCCATTGCCGCTCATATGGATTATGAGATTTTGCAAATAGATGTCAAGACAACATTCCTTAATGGAAGTCTTGAAAAAAACATCCATTTGAAGCAACCAGAGGGATTTATTGAAAAAGGCAAAGAACATCTAGTGTGCAAGCTCAATCGGTCCATTTATGGACTAAAGCAAGCTTCAAGATCTTGGAACATCCAGTTTAATGAAGTAATCCAATCATATGGATTTATTCAGTGTCCGGATGAGTCTTGTGTATACAAGAAGTTAATGTAAACGTGGTGGTATTTCTTGTACTATACGTAGATGATATTTTGTTAATTGGCAACAATGTCAAGGTATTATCGGACGTAAGGGTATGGTTGTCCAAACAATTTGATATGAAAGATTTAGGAGAATGTGCACACATTCTTGGGATCAAAGTTATAAGGGATCGCAAGAAAAGAATGTTGTGCTTATCCCAAACTTTATATATAGATACAATCCTTGCTCGTTTTTGCCTGCAAAACTCCAAGAAAGGTTTCTTACCTTTTAGGCATGGAGTAGCCTTATCTAAAAAGATGTCTCCGAACACATCAAAGGAGATAGAGGACATGAAGGCAGTTCCTTATGCTTCGGCTGTAGGAAGCCTTATGTATGCAATGCTGTGTACGAGACCTGATATCTGTTTTACCGTGGGCATGGTTAGCAGATATCAGAGTAACCCTGGACAAGGACATTGGACTGCTGTGAAGCATATATTAAAGTACCTGAGAAGGACTAGAGATTATATGTTAGTCTACCAAGCAGACGATTTGCTCCCTATGGGTTATACGGATTCGGACTTCCAATCAGATAGGGATAATAGTTAGTCTACATCAGGCTATGTGTTTACTCTAGGAGGTGGAGCCATTGCATGGAGGAGTGTTAAGTAGAAATGCGTCTTGGACTCAACCATGGAAGCTGAGTATGTGGCAGCCTCTGAGGTAGCCAAAGAAGCTGTATGGCTCAGGAACTTTCTAATGGACTTAGATGTGATTCCTGGTTTGCCCAAGATCATCACAATTTATTGTGATAATAGCGGTGCAGTTGCAAACTCGAAGGAACCATGAGCTCATAAAGCAAGTAAACATATAGAGCGCAAGTACCACCTGATACGAGACATCGTCAAGCGAGGAGAAGTTGTCGTCGTCAAGATTACATCAGCTGATAACCTGGCAGATCCTTTCACTAAGGCCCTTCCGGCGAAAGCTTTTGATTAGCATGTGGAGGGGATGGGAATCAGAAGTATGAGAACAGATATGGCAGCTTAGACTTTTAGTATAAGTGGGAGATTGTTGGAGTGTATACTAAAAGCCTAGCTTTTATAAACATTTATTTTTGAAATAAAAGAATCACATTGGTCAATATCTGGATTTATTTGTTAAATGTAATTGTTCGATTAATTTATATAGAAGATAAACTGGAGTGTGGTGTCACACTTTGAAGATCATGTTGTCGGTTCTCTATAAATTATAAACAGTTGCTCATGACTAAGATGGAAAGGAACAAACCATCAGAATAGTCATAGTGTAATTAAGTATTAGTTTATCTTGACTAATAAATTACACTGATACACTTTAAGTGTATTGAGTAGGACCATTTAGGTAAGTTCTTTTTCTACTGACTTAGTAAAAGAACTAGACCTTAGTTATTATGGAAGTGTGTGCTCTTAATCCTAATATAATAACAAGCACATATATTTAATATTCATTTCTTTGACTTATCAAAGGGTGAGGTTTAGCTCGATAAATCAATATGCCCAATAAGTTGGGAAATGATATTATTTATAGTGCGTGTTGTTGATTATAGAAGGAATCTGTGTCCTAGTCATCTAGGTTGAGAATGTCCCCATGAGAAGCTCATAAGGATTGCCATGTTAAACCCTGCAGGTGGACTTAGTCTGACATGACAATGAAGTTGAGTGGTACTACTCTTGGAGCTATATATTAATTAAGTGAGTTGTCAGTAACTTACTTAATTAGTGGACATTTGTTATCTTAAACATAAGGAGACTAACACATTCATGATAAGAAGGAGCACATAATGTAATTTGGGATTGGTGCGGTAGTGCGGTAATAACTCTCTAGTGGAATGAGTTGTTATCGATGAACTTAAGTTGTGTGTTCGGGGCGAGCACGGGATACTCAAGCTCATCAGAAGGCCAAAACCAATTTCTCCTCTAGGTCCCTGTCGTAGCCTCATTATAGCCTCAAGTTCATCCAAATGTAAGGCTCTTCTTGGTGTCCAAGAAGGGGGTCGGACCATTGCTTGGTGACCAAGCAATGGCCAGCCACATCCACTTGTAGGGGCCGACCCTATTGCCTGGTGAGCAAGCTTGTAGGGGTCGGCCAAGAATAATTCAAATAGGAGGGTTGTTTTGAATTTTTAAATCTTCTCTTTGTAGAAAACTATAAGTTTTAAAAGAGAAATTTGAATTTTAAAATTTTTCCTTATTTGAATTTGGCCACATGTTTTAATAGAGTGTTTTAAAAGTTTTAAAACTTTCCTTTTTTAACCATCCTCATGGTTTAAGAAAAAAGGGAGATAAGTTTTAAAAATTAAAATTTTCTATCATCATATTAAAAAAAGAAAATTTTGTTAGAGAAGTTTTAAATTTTAAAGCATGGTTTTAATTTTTAGAACTTTCCTTTTTTAACTTTAGGAAAGAGAGCATGTAAAATTTTATAAGAGTTTTTTCTTCTTGTAAAATTTTATAAAAATTATTTTTCTTTCCTAAATATGGTGGTCGGCCACCTTGCTTGGTGCCCAAGCAAGGGGCCGGCCAAAACACAATCCTAAACCAAATAGAATTGATCACAACCATTGATTGGTGATAGATTCAATCAAGAGGAAAGAAAAGGAAAAATAAAAAGGGAAAAGGAAAAACTCTTGGATGATTTTATTTTTTGTAAAAGATTTTTCCTTATTTGCCTTGGGCAAGTAATATAAAAGAAGGGGTGAGGGGCTTCATGAGATAACAACTCTTATTCTCTTGCTTGGAGATCTCTTGGTGGCCGGCCCTCTCCCTTCTCCCTTTCCCTTTGCTCTCTTCTCCTTGGTGGTGGTGGTAGCCGGATTTTAGAAGAAGAGGAGGAGGCTTTTGGGTGGTGTTCATCTTGGAGGATCGTCGCCCACACAACGTCCAAGGCGAGGCGAGGAATACAACAGAAGATCTCGAGGTCATTAGCTTACAAAGAGAAGGTATAACTAGTAATTTTCTTCCGCATCATACTAGTTATTTTCTTTGTAAGAATTCTAAATACAAGAGGCAATTATATCTAGTTTATCGAATTTATTTTTCGAGTTTGTGTTTTCTTTTTTTTCGAATTTATGATTCGATTGTTCCTTTTGGTTAACCTAAAGTTATTTAAGGAAATAAATAT
Source organism: Zingiber officinale (assembly GCF_018446385.1). Taxonomy (NCBI): domain Eukaryota; kingdom Viridiplantae; phylum Streptophyta; class Magnoliopsida; order Zingiberales; family Zingiberaceae; genus Zingiber; species Zingiber officinale. Next base: position 14,893,173 of record NC_056004.1, read on the forward strand.
TAGCTTTCCTTAAAAGGCTTTGCCTAGGCGGTGGTGGTTGCTCCCATATCCAAGAAGGCCATGTGCCTCGCCATGCAATCCTGGAAGCCAATTTTAGAAATTAATATTTATGGAATTAATAACTTAGGTAGATTTGAATCAATAGTGTTAAGTTCCGCTTGCGATTCAAATCTAAACCATTAATAACATATAAGTTAAATTTGGAATCAATGATGTTAAGTTCCATCTACGATTCCTAATTTAACTTCTAAAGAACACAATACGTTATTTAAGGAAAGGTTCGACACTTGTACAAAAAATTTTGTACAGTGGAACCGGTACATTTTCTTAGGATTAACCAACAGTTCAACCATTGTTGGAACTTTCGAGCCGCAAAAACCGCTTTTTACGTTGCGGAAACCCTGATGTTTTTAGCCATTGGATCCGTGCGAAGATAAAATTTTCATGTACTTAGTTTTTCTACTCTAGATCTACTTTAGATCTACATGACAAGGGATATACCTTGGAAGCGAAGCCCTTCGCAAAATCCCGCTCGTCTAAGGTTCTTCGGATCTCGAGTGTGTTCAAGCGGACACACCTCTAGAAGTATCCACACAAGCAAGAGATGAAGAAAACAACTAAGAGTGTGCTAGCACCCTTAGAAGTCATGGCAAGGATGAGAGGGAGAGGGAGAGGGAAGAAGAGAGGAGGAAGAAGATCACTTGAATGAGCACACAAAAATTACTTTCACACTTGTAACTCCTCTCATCTTTAAGTGGTCGGCCACTCATGGAATACCAAGAGTCATGGCTCTTGGTTTTCCTCATGAGGTGGCACACACTTGTACTACCCTTGATGATGTGGAACACCATCATTGGCTGGCCCCATGCCATGTCATCAATGAGGTGGCAAATGGTCAAGTCAAACTTGACCCTTCATCTTCCCTCTCAAGTCAAGTCAAACTTGACCTCTTATCTCCCATGGTTGATCAAATCCAACCTTTGATTCAAGTCAATTTTGATTTAATGAATCTCTATTCATAGAATTAAATTGACTCAATGAATCATAATCTAAATTAGACTCATTGGACACATGAATCAAATTGAGTCTCACTCAATTAGTTTAATTTGGATTACCCTTAATCCAATTTGATTCATCAGATGAACCTAATCCTCTTAGTCCATCATATGAACCTATTCTCCATCTAATTACCCTTTGTGTGTGACCCTATAGGTTCTTGTAACGCTGGCAATGTTCCTAAACCCATTTAGAAACATAAGTAATGAGCGGTATCTAGCAACACATCATTACTACCCAAGTTACAAGAATGTTGAGATCCAACATTACCTTTGTGACTACTAATTGTGACTCTCACAATAAGTCACAATGTCCTTCTATCCTTGACATCTAAATTGATTAAATGAGGCATAGACCGTGTCATCCTCTAATCAATTTATATCTTAAACTCCAAGTAGACTCACTCTAATCAAATGAGCTCAATATCCCATATTGACTCATTTGGGCATGGTCATGCACTTAGTGGTCTCACTCTATCAAGAATCATGATGTCTCTCCCGTCATATAGGAGGGATAGATCCCATCTACATCACTCACATCCCTCCGCATAATTTGTTACATACCCAGTAATCGCCTTTATAGTCCACCCAGTTACGGGTGACATTTGACGAAGCCAAAGTTTGCAACTCCTTATGTAGGGAACTATGGTGACTTCAGTTCCAAGGACTCATAGTTATACTAAGAGTCACATGAGAAAGTATATGACACTCATATAACGATCCATGATACTTTCTCATAGCGGGTCATTCAGTATAGATTCTCCAATGCATACCCATGTGTCAACTTGATATCTCTATATCCATGACTTATGAGATCAAGTCATCGACTTGACCTACATGCTAGTCTCATCGCAATAACATTGTCCTTAAATGTTAATACTTGACTAGGAATGATTAAGGATAGTGTTCTCTATATCATCTCACTATCAATTCAACCAATCGATTGATATAGATAAGAACCTTCTACTCAAGGACGCTATTATACTTAGTTATTTGGCACCAATACAAGTAAGTATAATAACCATAAAGAAATACCTTTATAAATATATAGAAATATGATACATCGAGTCTATACTACAATCATCATATGATTGGCTCTAGGGCTTTGACGAACAATCTCCCACTAGCACTAGTGCCAATCAGTGTAGGCTCTAAGGCCCAATGACCTAGTGTGACCATCATGCTTTCTCTGTGGCAATGCCTTGGTCAAGGGATCAGCGATGTTAGCCTCTGTGGGTACTCTACAAATCTTCACATCTCCTCTATCGATGATCTCTTGAATGAGATCGAAACGCCGTAGTTTGTGTTTGGTCCACTAGTGTGAGCGAGGTTCCTTAGCCTGTGCAATTGCTCCATTATTGTCACAATAGAGTTCTATAGGATCAGCTATGCTAGGAGCCACCCCAAGCTCAGTAATGAACTTCCTGATCCAAACTGTCTCCTTTGCTGCTTCTGATGCAGCAATATACTTGGCCTCTGTTGTAGAATCAACAACTGTGTCCTGCTTCGAACTCTTCCAGCTCACAGCACCACCATTCAAGCAAAACACAAACCCAGACTGCGATCTATAATCATCCTGGTCAGTTTGGAAGCTAGCATCACTGTAACCTTTTACAGCTAGCTCGCTCTCGCCACCAAATATCAAGAAATATTCTTTAGTCCTTCGCAAGTACTTAAGAATATTCTTGACCGCTATCCAGTGACTTTCACTTGGATCTGACTGGTATCTTTTCGTCATGCTCAAAGCATACGGAACATCAGGACGAGTACATAGCATGGCGTACATGATAGATCCTATGGCTGAGGCATAAGCGATCTTATCCATGCAGTCTCTCTCCTCTCTAGAAGAGGGACTTTGAGTCTTCAAAAGACTCACACTATGTGACATCGGCAGAAATCCTTTCTTGGAATTCTGCATGGCAAACCGTAGTAATACCTTGTCAATATATGTACTCTGATTTAGGCCAAGCAATCTCTTAGATCAATCTCTATAGATCTTTATGCCTAGAATACAGGCTGCTTAACCTAAGTCCTTTATTGAGAAACAATTCTCCAGCCAAGTCTTTAAAGACTGCAATAAATGGATGTCATTTCCAATGAGTAGTATGTCAACCACATACAACACAAGGAAGACAACTGTGATCCCAACAACCTTCTTGTAGACACAGGGCTCATCTTCATTCTTGATGAAACTAAACTATTTGATTGCATCATCGAATCGAAGATTCCATCTCTGAGAAACTTGTTTTTGTCCATAAATGGACTTATGAAGCTTGCATACTCTGCCAGTATGCTATGGATCTTCAAAACCCTCAGGTTGTGTCATGTACACATCCTCGAGCAAGTTTCCATTCAGAAATGAAGTTTTGACATCCATCTGCCAGATCTCATAATCGTGGTATGCTGCAATAGCAAGCATGATCCGAATGGATTTAAACATCGCTACTTGAGAAAAAGTTCAATACCATGAATTTGTTTGAAACCTTTAGCTACCAAATGGCCCTTATAGATAAGTCCATCCATGTCAGTCATTATCTTAACGACCCACTTACACCCTATGGGTTTGACACCTTCGGGTGGATCAACCAAAGTGCATACTTGGTTAGTGTACATCGATTCCATCTCGGATCTCATGGCCTCTAGCAATATCTCAGAATCTGGGCTCATCACAGCTTCTTGATAAGAGGTAGGCTCATTCTCAACGAGCATAACGTCATCATGGTCAGACAATAGAAATGAGTATCTCTCAGGCTGACGACGTAGCCTATAAGACCTACGAAGAGGTAGGTCTACTTAAATAGGTTGTTGTTCCTCAACTCCTTGTGGAACAACATCATCCAAAACACTTTGTTGTTCCAATTCAACGTCCAACAAGGCTTCAGTGCTATGGTCCATATCTTAAACTTCTTCAAGATCGAACGTACTTCCACTAGTTTTTCTAGAAACAAAATCCCTTTCTAGAAATACCCCAGTCTTAGCCACAACTACTTTGTGTTGACTGGGAATGTAGAAGTAATATCCCTTCGTTTCCTTGGGTTATCCTATAAAATAGCACTTATCGGATATGTGCCCAAGTTTGTCCGAGACTTGACGTCGAACGTAAGCCTCACAACCCTAAATCGTCATAAAAGACACTTGGGGATCTCTCCCAGTCCATATCTTATATGGTGTCTTTATCACAGCCTTGGATGGAACATGGTTAAGTATGAAGGCTGCTGTGTCTAGAGAATAGCCCTAAAGAGATATAGGAAGATCTGTGTGACTCATCATGGATCATACCATATCTATTAGGGTACGATTCCTTCTTTCGGATACACCATTCCACTGTGGTGTTCCAGGAGAATGAGCTGCAATAGAATCCCACACTCAACTAGATAGTCACGAAACTCATGGCTAAGGTATTCACCACCTCACTCTGATTTAAGCATCTTAATACTCTTGCCAATCTGGTTTTGTACTTCATTCTTGAACTCTTTGAACTTTTCAAATTATTCTGACTTATGTGTCATCAGATACACATAACCATAACTACTGAAGTCATCAGTAAATGTAACGAAATACCTATAACCACCTCTGGCAATAACATTGAAAGGGCCACATACATGACTATGTATAAGTGGTAACAAGTCAGTCGCTCTTTTGTTTGTTAGCTAGAGCCCAAGAGCCAATCATTTGATGATTGTATTTTGGACTTATTGTATCATATTCTATATAAATAAAGGCATTTGGATTTTTGGTTATTATACTTACTTGTATTGGTGCCAAATAAACTAAGTATAATAATGTCTATGAGTAGACAGTTCTCACCTATATCAATCGGTTAGTTGAACCGATAGTGAGATGATATAGGGAACACTACTCTTAATCATTCCTAGTCGAATATTAGCATTCAGGGACAATGTTAATGCAATAAGACTAGCATGTAGGTCAACTCGATGACTTGATCTCACAAGTCATGGATATAGAGATATCAAGTTGACACATGGGTATGCATTAGAGAATGTATACTGAATGACTCGCCATGAGAAAGTATCATGGATCGTTATATGAGTGTCATATACTTTCTCATGTGACTATTAGTATGACTATTGGTCCTTAGACCTGAAGTCACCATGGTTCCCTACATAAGGAGTTATGTACTTTGGTTTCGTCAAACGTCACCCGTAACTGGGTGGACTATAAAGGCGATTACTGGGTATATAACGAATTATGCAGAGGGATGTGAGTGATGTAGATGAGATCTATCCCTCCCATATTACGGGAGCGACATCGGTATTCTTGATAGAGTTAGACCACGAAGTGCATGGTCATGCCCAAATGAGTCAACATGAGATGTTGAGCTCATTTGATCGAGTGAGTCTACTTGGAGTTCAAGATTTAGATTGATTAGAGGATGACATGGTCTATGCCTCACATTGATCAATCTAGATGTTTAGGATAGAAGGACAATGTCACATATTGTGAGGAGTCACAATTAATAGTCACAAGGTAATGTTGGATCTCAACATTCTTGTAACTTGGGTAGCAATGATGTATTGCTAGATGCCGCTCATTTCTTATGTTTCTAAAGGAGTTTAGAAACATTGCCAACGTTACAAGAACCTATTGGGTCACACACAATGAACAAGTTGATGGAGATTAGGTTCATATGATGAACCAATTAGATTAGGTTCATATGATGCACAAAAGATTGGATTCGGATTAATTCAAATTAGACTTATTGAGTTAGACTCAATTAGATTCAATTATTGAATGAGTCTAATTTAAATTTAATTCATTGAGTCAATTTATATTAATGAATTGAGATTCATTAGATTGAAATTGACTTGAATCAAAGGTTGGATTTAACTCAACAAGGAAGAAAAATTGGTCAATTTTGACTTGACCAAATGAGAAGTTGAAACATCAAGTTTGACTTGATGTATTGCCACTTCATGGAAGATGACTCATCCTACATGGCAGCCACATCATCTCCAAGTTGTCAAGGAGGTTACAAATCCCATTTTCACTTAATGTGGCCGGCCACATTAAATGGAATGGGAGTTACATGTGTGGCCGGCCACATTTTTGTGATGTGGGTTTTTATTTTGTGGCAATTAAGTGTGGTTAATTGTCGCATCTTCTTCCTTAGTCTTTTCTTCCTCCTTCTCTTGCTGTTGCCGTGGGTTTCAAAGGAAGAGAATATGGTTGAGTGAATTCCAAGAGCATAAGGAAGAGTGAAGGTCACAAAGGAGGATACTACTTCTTGAGTGTATGAGATTCTTTTTGCATCCTCTCTTTTTCTTCCATTCAAATCCTACCCGAGAGCCCTAGAAAGTGCTAGCACACTTGGGGTGCTCTCTTCTCCATCCTTGAGTGTTAGAGAACATATCTTGTTCGTGTGGATATCACAAGAGAGTTGTCTACATTAACAACATCGAGATCCGGCGTACCTTGGACTTGCGGGATTGCGAAGGGCTTCGCTTCGAAGGTATAAATGTTTTCCTTTATAGATCTAATGTAGATCATAGTTTGAAACTCATACTTGTATTTTCTGAAATTTTTCTTCGCACAGATCCAATGACTAAGGGGTTTCGGGGTTTCCGCGACGCAAAAACACGATTTTCGTGGCCCGAAAAACCCAACAGTGGTATCAGAGCCACGTGCAAAGACTTGTACGAGTTTATTTATGATTTTTATGAAAAATTTAGCTTCTGTGATTTTCTGTAAATATAGTTTTTTTTTTATAGTTTTTATGGGTAATTTTCTCGTATAAGCGAAGCACAAGTGTTTCGGCACTTGTAGGCTTCCGCTACCGGGAAGATTTTTCCAAAACGGCTTGGTTTCGCCCCAAATATTTTTGGAACAGCGGGCTAAGGCGCTGTTAGATCGCAAAGGAACCCTCACGATGGTTAGATCGCGGGTAGGGGCGCTGCCCCTGGCCCCGCAAGGGAGTTCATTCCGCGAATGCGCCCGAAAACCGCTAAACGGGACCGCCGAGAAATTGTACTCGTAAAAATTGTAAAAATTATAGAAAATTACAGAATAATTATAGAAATATATAATTTTGAATTATATATTATTTTTGTGATAGTCATGGCCCAAAGACCCAATTTGATTGGATAATTCGTGTTGTAATTCATAATACGGCCTGCGTGCCGTGATGTGATGTGCGTGTTGTATGTTTTTATATTTCGCGACCTGTGCGTTGTGCCTTTCTCTTTTATTCTTGTTGTAAATTAGATTTAGACTCGAATGTAACTCGAGTTTGAAAATGTAATGTAAATTTTGAAGCGGTGGAAGGTCCACTCGAGACGGAGTTACGAGGAGGGCGCGAGCAACACGAGTTGGTCAAAGGAAGGAGCTTGAGAAGCTGTTGACCTTAGGTTGACCATCCGATCTTCTCATTGGCTTGAGAAGATCGTAGTAGGGCCATGACATAATCACAAAATTATTTGATTAATTATTTAATTAATTATTTTGTGTGTATGTGATGCATGATAGTTAATTAAGTAATTAATTAGTGCGTTACGATTAAATTAGATCTAAGTAGTGCACATGATGCACCCCACGATTAGATTAGATCTAAATCAAATATTTGATACGCATCATCATTTAGATTAGATCTAAATTACGTCAACTCATAATGCCTACCATGCCGTGATACCTACCACTACCTCGATCCCATGTTGTTGTTGAATCTGCCAAAGCAGAGCAACACATACTATCTTGGTAGGGTACGGAGGGACAATCTTGGTCCCGCCTATCAACGCATGGGCGAGTACAACTCAATTAGATTGAGTATTCCTAGTTAACTCGGTTGGATCGAGTATAACTATAGGCATTCAACCAACGGTGGGAAAGATAGGTCAAAATCACATATATATTAACTCTCGGGCGTATTAGCCAAAGCTAACTCGAGTTTTAATATCAATGCGGATCTTGATCCTATAAACAAGAGTTGCATAGAGATGTAATTGGTAATCGTTACCTACCAATCATACTAAAACTTGGGCGTATTAGCCAAAGCTAACTCAAGGGTTAGTATGATGTAGATCTTGTCCCACATGAATTATAGAATTCAGTGGGAGCATCATTTAGTTAAAGGCCTAATAAATGATTAAGAATATGATACTTATTTCTGTATTTATTTCTGTTGTAGAATTACCATGACGTCAAACACGAACATCTTCTCTCTGCGTTCTGTCCTTAAGAAGGACAAGCTCAACGGAGCAAATTTCCTTGACTGGTACAGGAATCTGAGAATAGTTCTCACCCAAGAACGTAAACTGTACGTTCTGGAGCAGCCCATTCCGGAGGCTCCTCCTGCCACTGCAACGCGAGCAGACCGAGATGCTTACAAGAAGCATCAAGATGACGCATTAGATGTGTCCTATCTTATGCTCGCAGCCATAAACTTTGAGCTTCAGAAGCAACATGAGTTGATGGGCGCTTACGATATGGTTAAACATCTTTGTCACCTATATCAAGGACAAGCAAGGCACTGGAAGAGAAACTCCAAAGAATACCTGGAAGATCTTAAGAAGAAGAGAAATAAGATTTCTACTTCAAGTATACATGTTATAGAAGTCAACCTCTCTATTTCTTCATCGTGGGTATTAAATACCGGATGTGCTTCGCACATTTGTACTAATGTACAAGCGCTGAGAAATAGCAGGGCATTGACGAAGGGTGAGATAGACCTACGAGTAGGTAATGGAGCACGGGTTGCTGCCATTGCTGTAGGAACTTACCATCTATCTCTTCCCTCTGGGCTTGTACTAGAATTAGATGATTGTTGTTATGTGCCAGCCTTAACTAAGAACATAATTTCAGTTTCTTATTTGGACAAGAAAGGATTTTCGTTTATAATAAAGAACAAATGTTGTTCCGTCTATTTAAACGATATGTTCTATTGTAGTGCACCTCTGATAAACGGACTCTATATTCTAGACCTTGAGAGCCCTATCTATAACATAAATACCAAGAGGTTCAAGTCAAATGACATGAACCAAACCTGCCTCTGGCACTGTCGCTTAGGTCATATAAATGACAAACGCTTATCCCAGCTCCATAAGGATGGTTTGCTGGACTCATTTGATTTTGAATCATATGAGATATGCGAGTCATGCCTACGAGGCAAGATGACCAAGACTCCCTTAAGTGGGCACAGCGAGAGAGCAACTGATTTGTTAGGACTCATACATAGTGATGTATGTGGCCCTTTCAATGTTGCTGCTAGAGGCGGTTATAGGTACTTCATCACATTTACTGATGACTTCAGTAGATATTATTATGTGTACTTGATGACACATAAGTCTGAATCCTTTGAAAAGTTCAAAGAATTCAAGAATGAAGTACAGAACCAGCTTGGTAAGAATATTAAGATACTTCGATCCGACCGAGGTGGAGAATACCTTAGCCATGAGTTCCGTGACTATCTAGCTGAGTGTGGGATTCTATCCCAACTCACTCCTCCTGGAACACCACAGTGGAATGGTGTATCTGAAAGGAGGAATCGTACCTTATTAGATATGGTACGATCTATGATGAGTCACACAGATCTTCTGACATACCTTTGGGGCTATGCTCTAGATACGGCAGCTTTTATACTCAACCGAGTTCCATCCAAGGCCGTGATAAAGACACCATATAGGATATGGACTGGGAGAGATGCCCAGGTGTGTTTCATGAGGATTTGGGGTTGTAGGCTTACGTTAGACGTCAAGTCTCAGACAAATTAGGACCCAAATCCGACAAGTGCTACTTTATTGGATATCCCAAGGAAACTAAGGGATATTACTTCTACATTCCCAGTCAGCACAAGGTAGTTGTGGCAAAGACTGGGGTCTTTCTAGAAAGGGACTTTGTTTCTAGAAAAACTAGTGGGAGCACGTTGGATCTTGAAGAAGTTCAAGATGCGAACAATAGAACTGATGCCTCGATGGAAATTGAACTGGAACCATAAAGTGTTGTGGATGATGTTGTTGCACAAGGAGTTGAGGAACAACAACCAGTTCAAGTAGACATACCTCTTCGCAGGTCTGATAGGGTACGTCATCAGCCTGAGACATACTCATTTCTCTTGTCTGACCATGATGACGTTATGCTCATAGAGGATGAGCCTACCACCTATCAGGAAGCTGTGATGAGACCAGATTCCGAGAAATGGCTAGAAGCCATGAGATCCGAAATGGAATCCATGTACACCAACCAAGTATGGACTTTGGTTGATCCACCTGAAGGGGTAAAACCCATTGGGTGTAAGTGGGTCTTTAAGAGAAAGACTGACATGGATGGACTTATCTATAAGGGTCACTTAGTAGCTAAAGGTTTCAAGCAGATTCATGGTATTGACTATGATGAAACTTTTTCTCCAGTAGCGATGTTTAAGTCCATTCGGATCATGCTTGCTATTGCAGCCTACCATTACTATGAGATATGGCAGATGGATGTCAAAACCATGTTTCTGAATGGAAACCTACTCGAGGATGTGTACATGACACAACCTGAGGGTTTTGTAGATCCACAGCATACTAGCAGATTATGCAAGTTGCATAGGTCCATTTATGGACTAAAGCAAGCTTCTCGGAGCTGGAATCTTTGATTCGATGATGCAATCAAACAGTTTAATTTCATCAAGAATGAAGATGAGACTTGTGTCTACAAGAAGATTGTAGGGGATATAGTTGTCTTCCTCATATTGTATGTGGATGACATACTACTCATTGGGAAGGGCATCCCTATGCTTCAGTCTGTCAAGACCTGGCTAGGGAGTTGCATCTCAATGAATGACTTAGGTGAGGCATCCCGTATTCTAGGAATATAGATCTATAGAGATAGATCTAAGAGATTGCTTGGCCTAAGTCAGAGTACATACATTAACAAGGTACTCCTACAGTTTGCATTGCAGAACTCCAAGAAGGGATTTCTACCAATGTCACATGGCGTGAGTCTTTCGAAGACTCAAGGTCCCTCTTCTAGAGAGGAGAGAGACCGCATGGATCAGATCCCTTATGCCTCAGCCATAGGATCGATCATGTACCCCATGCTATGTACTCGACCTGATGTCTCGTATGCTTTGAGCATGACGAGCAGATACCAGTCAGATCCAGGTGAAAGTCACTGGATAGCAGTCAAGAATATTCTTAAGTACTTGAGAAGGACTAAAGAATATTTCTTGATATATGGAAGCGAAGATGAGCTAGCTGTAAAGGGTTACAGTGATGCTAGCTTCCAGACCGACCAGGATGACAATAGATCGCAGTCGGGGTTCGTATTTTGCATTAATGGTGGTGCTGTCAGCTGGAAGATTTTGAAGCAGGATACAGTAGCTGATTCTACAACAGAAGCCGAGTACATTGCTGCATCAGAGGTAGCAAAGGAGGCAGTTTGGATCCGCAAGTTCATCACTGAACTTGGGGTGGTTCCTAGCATTGCTGACCCCATTGACCTCTATTGTGACAACAATGGAGCTATAGCACAGGCGAAGGAACCTCACTCACACTAGCGGACCAAACACATACTACGGCGCTTCCATCTCATTCGAGAGATCATCGAGAGAGGAGATGTGAAGATTTGCAGAGTACCTACAGAGTCTAACATCGCAGATCCCTTGACCAAGGCTTTGGCACAGAGGAAGCATGATGGTTACACTAGGTCATTTGGGCTTAGAGCCTACACTGATAGGCACTAGTGCTAATGGGAGATTGTTAGCTAGAGCCCTAGAGCCAATCATTTGATGATTGTATTTTGGACTTATTGTATCATATTTTATATAAATAAAGGTATTTGGATTTTTGGTTATTATACTTACTTGTATTGGTGCCAAATAAACTAAGTATAATAATGTCCTTGAGTAGACGGTTCTCACCTATATCAATCGGTTAGTTGAACCGATAGTGAGATGATATAGGGAACACTACTCTTAATCATTCCTAGTCGAGTATTAGCATTCAGGGACAATGTTAATGCAATAAGACTAGCATGTAGGTCAACTCGATGACTTGATCTCACAAGTCATGGATATAGAGATATCAAGTTGACACATGAGTATGCATTAGAGAATGTATACTGAATGACCCGCCATGAGAAAGTATCATGGATCGTTATATGAATGTCATATACTTTCTCATGTGACTATTAGTATGACTATTGGTCCTTAGACCTGAAGTCACCATGGGTCCCTACATAAGGAGTTATGTACTTTGGTTTCGTCAAACGTCACCCGTAACTAGGTGGACTATAAAGGCGATTACTGGGTATATAACGAATTATGCAGAGGAATGTGAGTGATGTAGATGGGATCTATCCCTCCAATATGACGGAAGCGACATCGGTATTCTTGATAGAGTTAGACCACGAAGTGCATGGCCATGCCTAAATGAGTCAACATGAGATGTTGAGCTCATTTGATCGAGTGAGTCTACTAGGAGTTCAAGATTTAGATTGATTAGAGGATGACACGGTCTATGCCTCACATTGATCAATCTAGATGTTTAGGATAGAAGGACAATGTCACATATTGTGAGGAGTTACAATTAATAGTCACAAGATGATGTTGGATCTCAACATTCTTGTAACTTCGGTAGCAATGTTGTATTGCTAGATGCCGCTCATTGCTTATGTTTCTAAAGGAGTTTAGAAATATTGCCAACGTTACAAGAACCTATTGGGTCACACACAAAGAACAAGTAGATGGAGATTAGGTTCATATGATGAACCAATTGGATTAGGTTCATATGATGCACCAAAGATTGGATTCGGATTAATTCAAATTAGACTTATTGAGTTACACTCAATTAGATTCAATTATTGAATGAGTCTAATTTAAATTTGATTCATTGAGTCAATTTATATTAATGAATTGAGATTCATTAGATTGAAATTGACTTGAATCAAAGGTTGGATTTAACTCAACAAGGAAGAAAAATTGGTCAATTTTGACTTGACCAAATGAGAAGTTGAAACATCAAGTTTGACTTGATGGATTGCCAGTTCATGGAAGATGACTCATCCTACATGGAAGCCACATCATCTCCAAGTTGTCAAGGAGGTTACAAATCCCATTTTCATTTAATGTGGCCAGCCACATTAAATGGAATGGGAGTTACATGTGTGGCCGGCCACATTTTTATGATGTGGGTTTTTATTTTGTGGCAATTAAGTGTGGTTAATTGTCGCATCTTCTTCCTTAGTCTTTTCTTCCTCCTTCTCTTGTTGTTGCCGTGGGTTTCAAAGGAGGAGAATATGGTTGAGTGAATTCCAAGAGCACAAGGAAGAGTGAAGGTCACAAAGGAGGATACTACTTCTTGAGTGTATGAAATTCTTTTTGCATCCTCTCTTTTTCTTCCTTTCAAATCCTACCCGAGAGCCCTAGAAAGTGCTAGCACACTTGGGGTGCTCTCTTCTCCATCCTTGAGTGTTAGAGAACATATCTTGTTCGTGTGGATATCACTAGAGAGTTGTCTACGTTGACAACTTCGAGATTCGGCATACCTTGGACTTGCGGGATTGTGAAGGGCTTCGCTTCGAAGGTATAAATGTTTTCCTTTGTAGATCTACTGTAGATCAAAGTTTGAAACTCGTACTCATATTTTCCAAAAATTTTCTTCGTACGGATCCAATGGCTAAGGGGTTTCGGGGTTTCGGGGTTTCCGCGATGCGAAAACGCGATTTTCGCGGCCCAAAAAACCCAACATTGTTGTGTCCACTAAAGGAAGTCTTGGTCTTTTTGCCCAGTAGGCATGACTCGCATGTCTCATATAATTCAAAATCAAATGAGTCCAGCAAACCATCTTTATGGAGCTGGGATAAGTGTTTGTCATTTATATGACCTAAGCGACAATGCAAGAGATAGGTTTGGTTCATTTCATTTGACTTAAATCTTTTAGTACTTATGTTATAGATGGGGTTCTCTATGTCTAGAATGTAGAGTCCGTTTATCAGAGGTGCACTACAATAGAACATATTGTTTAAATAGATGGAACAACATTTATTCTTTATTATAAATGAAAAACCTTTCTTGTCTAAACAAAAAACTGAAATGATCTTCTTAGTAAGAGAGGCACATAACAACATTCATCTAATTCTAGTACAAGCACAGAGGGCAGAGATAGATAGTAAGTTCCTACAGCAACAACAGCAACCCGTGCTCCATGACCGAGACCCCCCATGACCCCCATGATCGAGACCCAACAGCACACGACCGTGCAACCTTGCACGACCGTGTCCCCAAAGCAGAATCCCAGCATCACACGGTCGTGCCAATTGGCACTGCCGTGCAGCGCATCCGAAGCCCAGAAAGGGCACGACCGTGCCATCCTTGCACGATCGTGCTGCCGCGCCGCGCCCTAGCCTATAAAAGGGGGTTTAACCCTTTTTCCGAAGGGGGGAGAGCTCGGAGGCGAGCCGTCAAGAGGAGAATCGCTCTGGTGCCACTCCACGCCGTCCAGGACATCGATCTAGCAATCTTTCATCACCACATCAACTCCAGAAGCAAAGGATTGGATCCGAATATTACTCATCATCATTGGATAAGCATACTTATTCTTTCTCTCTTTGTTTTTGAGGATTGTATGTTTATATATATCATATCTTCGGGGTTTTCTCCGACGTCTATAGAGTAGAGTCCTTGTTCTAGGATGAGGGAGTAATTGTGGATAGGTTTTGATGTAAGACTCATGTTACGTTTATATTTTATTGGATGATTTCTCTTGCTTTGTTTCGACTACTCGACCTCTTTGTCATGTTGATTGATTGTGTTGGAATTGCCAACTTCGTAGGGGGAATACCTTATATCGTACACCCGAGGGGCCCTAGTGACAGGGGTAACCCGTTCACGGACATCTAGGGTACTTACTTGAAAGGAGAGCCGACTCCTCCACAAGAAAGTAAGAGACCAAACTAAACTTCTTAATTCTATCCTTGATAACATCAATAAGATTCATGTTCTTGTGATCTACCAAGGCACCCTAGTGACAGGGGTTAATCGTAACAGGATTTTATAGGGATCGTCTTTGTTTGGTGCTCAAGGATAGTTGTTTTAGCTTCCGGCGAATTCATGTTGATGGACAATAAGTATAGGATAATATGTGACACATCAATACCACCACAATGAAACAAAACTCCTAGAACTCTTCATTAACCAGGTTTAGTTCTTCACATTGCTAGTTCTCATTCCCACTCTCTAACCTCTTTTCTTGGATTAGTTACAACCATCGATAGTGTAGCTAATCCTAAGTGTGCCATCACTAGTGCTTATAACCAGTCCTTGTGGGTTCGACAATCTTTTATATTACTGATGACGAATCCGTGCACTTACGAAATCGTAATAAGTTTTTGGCGCCATTGCCGGGGACTGCGTCTATAACATTGGTGATAGTCGCACTAGATTAGATTAGACTTTGCTTTCTCTTCCTTTATCTTTCCTTTAGTTTGGATTTAGAGCTAAATAATTTTATTCTTTTTTTTCCTTACATTCTGCATTTTATTCCATATATTGTTTTTGTTGTTTGCTACTCGGAATATCGTATCGGTTCCCCTTACAAAAATTTTGTACAAGTCCTGAACCTTTCCTAATAACATATTGTGTTCTTTAGAAATTAAATTTGGAATCGCAAGCAAAATTTAATATTATTGATTCCAAATTTAATTTATCTGTTCTTAGAGGTTTAGACTTGGATCGCATATAATGCTTAACATTATTAATCCAAATCCACCTACGTTACAAATTTGATTAAATATTTATTTCAAATTTCGGCTTCCAGGTCAAACGTGGCGAGGCACTAGGCCTTCTTGGGTATGGGATCATCCACCACTACCTAGACAAAGCCTTACAAAGAAATTCAATATTTAATCTCCTTATAGTAACCCTATATTTAACCAATAAGAACAATCAAATCACAAGTTTGAAAAGAAAAAGAAACACATAATCGAAAGCATAAATTCGATTGCCTAGATTCATTAGCTTCTTGTATTTGGTATTTCAAGATCTAAATAAAAGGATGAACTAGTTATGATGCGGAACCTAACAACTAGTTATACCTTTTATAGCTTATAGACCTTACGATCTTCCGTCATATTCCTCTTCTTATCTCGGACGTTGTGTGGGTGACAATCTGCCGAGACGAGAATCCACCCAAGCTTCCTTCTTCTTCAAGCAAGTTTCACCCACCACAAGAACTCCAAGAGAAGATGGGGTTCGGCCACCACCACCAAGCTCCAAGGGATGCTAGAAACAAAGCCTCCTTTCTCTCCTTCTTCCTCTAACAAGATCCGGCCACCACTAAGCCCCTTGAGATGAAGATGTCGCCGGCCAAGAAAGAAGAATAAGAGGAAGAAGAGGGATGAGGGCAGGCCACCACCAATGAAGAGAAGAGAGGAATAATAGATGTATTGTTATTGTGAGGTGAGACACCTCTACCCTCTCTTTTATAGTCTTTGGTCTTGGCAAATAAGGAAAGTTTTTTTAAAAACTTTCTTATTTTCCGTCCAATGAAAGGAAAATTTAATTAAAATTTCCTTTTCTTATTTTTAAAGGTCGACCGCCTCAAATCCTCCATACAAGGAAAGTTTTAAACACAAAAATTAAAACTTCCTATTTTGTTTCTAGAAATTTTTATAATAAAAATTTCTCTTTAAAAAAATTCCCTTCATGGATGGCTATAAAAGGAAATTTTTATAAATTATAATCTCTCTATTAAAACATGTGGATGATTACAATAAGGAAAGTTTTCTCCAAAATTAAAATCTTTCTTTCAATCTACAAATAAGGAAATATATCAAATCTTTCTTTTAATCTTTTGTAGAAAGCTATAAAAGGAAAGATTTATAGTTTTTAAAACTCTCTTTTAAAACCATGAGGATGGTTACAAAAAAGGAAAGCTTATCAAAAATTAAAATCTTCCTTTTAATCTACAAATAAGAAAAGATATCAAACATTTCTCTTAATCTTTTGTAGAAAGCTATAAAAGGAAAGATTAAAATTTTAAACTTTCTTTTAAAACCATGGCTTCAATATAAGAAAGATTTAAAAAATAAAATCCTTTTTATTTTAATTGTCGCCGGCCACACCAAGCTTGGGTTCAAGCTAGGGCCGACCACCTCTTTAAACCATCTCACCTTGGTTTGGCTGGCCCTAGCTTGGGCTCCAAGCTAGGCTCGGCCGACCACCTTAAGGTGGGTAAGAAGGTGGGTATGGGTGGGTATAACACTTTATAAATAAGAGGCTACGACAGGGACTGAGAGGAGGAATGGTTTTGGTCTCCCGATGAACATGAGCTTCCCGTGTTCATCCCGAACACCCAACTCAAGTTCATCAATAATAATTCATACCACTAAAGAGTTATTATTGAACTACCGCACCAATCCCATATTACTATATCGGCTCCTTCTTATCATGGGGTTGTTAGTCTCCCTGCGTTTAAGATATAGAATGCCCACTAATTAAATGAGTTACTAACAACTCACTTAATTAATATCTAGCTCCAAGAGTAGTACCACACAACCTTATCGTCATGTCGGACTAACTCCACCTGCCGGGTTTACATGACAATCCTTATGAGCTCCTCTTGGGGACATGTTCAACCTAGATTACTAGGGCACCTGTTTCTTCTATAATCAACAACATACACTATAAATAATATCATTTCCCAACTTATCGGGCCTATTGATTTATCGAACTAAATCACACCTTTTGATAAATCAAAGAAATAAATATTAAGTATGTGTGCTTGTTATTATATTAGGATTAAGATCACACACTTCCATAATAACAGAGGTCTTGTTCTTTTATTTAATCAGTATAAAAAGAAATTTCCTCAAATGGTCCTACTCAATACACTCAGAGTGTACTAGTGTAACTTTATAGTCAAGATAAATTAATACCAAATTATACTACGACTATTCCAATGGTTTGTTCCTATCCATCTTAGTCGTGAGCTACTGTTTATAATTTATAAGGAACTGATAACATGATCTTCTGTGTGTGACACCACACACCATGTTATCTACAATATAAATTAATTGAACAATTACACTTAGCATATAAATGTAGATATTTGACCAATGTGATTCTTATAAATGTTTATACAAAAGCTAGGCTTTTAGTATACACTATAACAATCTCCCACTTATACTAAAAGACTATTTTGGCATATATCCTGCCATACATCTGATTCCCCAACCCCTCAACATGCCCATTAAAAGCTCTTACCTTAAGGGCCTTAGTGAAAGGATCTTCCAGGTTATCTACTGATGCAATCTAGGCAACAACAACTTTTCCTTGTTATACGATGTCTCGCATTGGGTCGTACTTGCGCTCTATGTGTTTACTTGCCTTATGGGCTTGTGGTTCCTTTGAGTTTGCTAATGCACCACTTATTATCACAATACACTGTAAAATTTTTTGGGAAAATTAGGAATCACATCTAAGTCCATCATGAAGTTTCTGAGCCATACAGCTTCTATGGCTTCCTGAGAAGCTGCCACATACTCAGCTTCCATGGTGGAGTCTGAAAAAGTACCTATGCTTAACACTCCTCTATGGTTATGGCTTCACTTCCTAAAGTAAACACAAAATCCCGAGGATGATCCACTATTGTCCCTATCAGATTGGAAGTTCGAATCCTTGTAACCCACAGTGAGCAAATCTTCTACCTTAGCATATAATCTCTAGTCCTTCTTAGATACTTTAATATATGCTTTATGACAGTTCAATGTCTCTATTCTATATTACTTTGATATTTGCTAACCATGCTCTCGGCAAAATAGATATCCGGTCTCGTGTATAGCATACATTAGGCTTCCTACAACATAAGGAGCTGCCTTCATTTCTTCTATCTCTTTTGATGTCTTCGGAGACATCTCTTTAGATAAAGATACTCCATGTCTAAAGGGTAGAAAAACTTTCATGGAGTCTTGCCTTCTAAAATGAGCTAGGATTGTATCGATATATGAAGTTTGGGATAAGCACAACATTCTTTTCTTGCGATCCCTTATTACTTTGATCTCGAGAATATGTGTGCATTCTCCCAAGTCCTTTATATTAAATTGCTTGGACAACCATACCCTTACGTCTAACAATACTTTGATATTGTTTCCAACTATCAAAAATATCATCTACGTATAGTACAAGAAATACCACCACGTTTCCATCACACTTCTTGTATACACAAGACTCATAAATCCATAAGACTAGATTACAACCGGATGTTCCAAGACCTAGAAGCTTGCTTTAGTCCATAGAATGATTGAGCTTATACACTACAAGAAATTTTGGATTTAACCACACCTAATAAACAACAATTTTTCAAGAAATTGTTGTCTTTTTTCCATTTAACAACAGTTTTATTGAAAACTATTGTTGTTCATCATAATGTTTTTTAAATAACAACAGTTTTTCAAAAAACTGGTGTCTAATGTGTGTCAAAGACAACGGTTTTAAAAAACTAATGTCTTTTAGTGCTTATGTGATAATATACAACAGTTTTATTAAACTATTGTCTATTGAATGTTGTTGAATCATAAAAACACAACAGTTTTTTTAACTTCATGAAAAAAAACCTAAAACCCACTCCGACTCCGACTCCTCCTTCGCGACTCCTCCGTGAATTTTTAAAACCAAAGTTTCTTATTTTCCCCTTACTTTCCCATCTCCGCCGAATTCCTTCACTCCCGCGACACTACCGAACCCCTTTCTTCATCGCCGACTTCTTCCCCTAAGCCTCACCTCGCGATGCCGCCCTCTCCATCCTCCCTTCCCTCTTGCGAGTTCCTGGGCATTGCCGGCCTCTCCTCACGCCAACATCAGAGATGAGCCCCAGCCGCCGGTCTCCTCTCTTCCTTGTGTGCGAGCAGGCGATCTTCTTCTTTCCCTCACGCGGACAACACAGCAGCGATCCTTGTCCCTCGCTCGAGCACTGTGGACCACAACCGTCAATCCTTTTCTCTTCGAGCCGTGCCTTAACTGGTCAGGCAAGTATACTTCCATGTGATGGTATGAGATCTGTGAGGTGATGATTAGGTTGTAAGGAGGAGTCTAATTTCTTGTTGGTGATGCCCAATTTGTGGATTGAGTCACGATTGGATCTTCTGCCGTGATGCTCTAGCCTTCCTTTGCGATGTTCTGGTTTTTTTTTAATCGGATATGGGGGCTTTAGGGTATTGGTGGAGAATTCTTTTGTTCTTTTCCTTCTTGCTTTCGAATCTGTGGAAGTAGATCGTTGGATTTTGATTTGGTGAGTTGATGACTGGGCTTTTGTTCGGAGGATTGTAATGTCGTTTTGTGTTGCTGGTTTTTCTGTGTTTACAGATTTTGGACAGAATGTGTTAGATGGATTTGGGTTTGGTTTCTGATGCAGATTTCGGATTTCTCAGTAGGTTTTGGTAGGACATGATATGGTAGTTGAATTGCGCTTCTATTTTGATTAGTTCATGTAGATGGCAAAACTGGATTTGGGAAAGGGTTATCTAACAGAATCATTATTTTTAATTTCTTTTGCTTTACCCTAAGGTGATTGTGGGTTGTCGATCGGTTTCAATCGAAGTTATTCAAACTCAATTAATTTACGAAGATGATTTTCTGTCTCAAAGCCTTGACCTGAGCATCATGACCATGCATTTCATTCTCTGGGTTCATAGTTGGTGTGTGATAACTTTCACGTAGATAATCAAGGCTTCTTTAGAGCTACATTTTTAAGAATATTGAATTACATATAGCCATAACACTAAGCATTTGAAAGCAGTTAGAAATGTTTATAGTACATTTTTAAATGAGAATTTTGGTGCAATTGATAGAGTTAGTTCTCAGTTGTTTTTTTTTGGTTAAATTTCAATGAGTGGGACGGAAGGGCTATTTTTCACTATAAATAATTGTGTAAGAAAGTAAAATATGGCGTACTACTTGCTTATATGCATTATGAAAATGCACTTGATAGTTGAGATCTGAAAGGTGGCTTCTAAATGCTTGATGTAATTGGCCTGATAATGTTTTCTACTAGAAATTTACTTCAATTATAGTTAAAGGGTGCTAATAAAAGTTCATTGCTGGTAAAAGTTGAACAAGTACATTTAGTGATGCTTGATGAAATAGTTGACATAAAAACTATCCATTGGGTTTCCAACTTGAATCTAGAATATCCAGAATGTTACATGCTATATGGCACTTTGTTGTGTTCCAGGCTCTAGCCCAGGTAGTAAAAGACTTGGTTTACGAACAACTGCTGCTATCATATTTGGAAGATTGGTTTTGGTTCCTCCTACAGGACTTGGAATAATCACCATTGCTGACAAGCTTGGACTTTTTCCCAGGGGCGACAAAATGTTCAAATTTGTCCTGCTGCTGCAGCACACTATGCCCACTTCAGTCCTTTCCGGTATTATTTTTTTACTCTTATCAGATTGTTCTTCAATGGAAAACTAATTTTAAACTTTATTTTGCCTATAATGTTATTCTTTAAGATTATGTTGCATTGATTTCTAAAGGTTGCAGGACATCTCTCTACTCTGCCTTCACATCTGATGATTTATGTTCTTTCAGGTTTTTACTGCATCATTCCTACTATAATTGGTGAATCCTTAACGCGTTCATACTTTGATTGTATGTTGCAATTTCTTAAAGTGAGGACACAAATTTAATGAGGAATATACTTTATAAGCTGTTAACATCTAAATTGGTATCCTATGCATCAGCTTGATGATGTAATAGATCTTAAGATTCCAAGCGGAAGAAATAGACTTGTTTCTTTAAATGGTGAAACTTAAATTAAAGATTAGAAAGTCAACTGATGTAACATGCCACTCCACTTCTCTTTTTATGATTTAGCTCATGATCATTGTAAACTTAAAGTATTAATCCAAAGCCTATGGTAACTTTCTGGATTCATTTTTATTTAAAACATTCTTTCCTTTAATGGTCCCTTTTAGAATTTAATGTATGATTTACTCCTTAGCATCATATGGAGTGTGTGGGAACGTTTGCATTAGATTGTACCTTTTAGAATTAATGCTGCTTGATCACTGGGAAAAATAATGTTTGCATGGTTTATAATAGAAGCTTTGTATGCAGTGACAGAATGAAAATTCTGCTTAATAAGAAATTTAAGAGCCACCATATTGTTTCAAGATGTTACCATTTATGTTACATAGATAACGCTTTTTGCACTTCTGTTAGATGACTAGATCAAATGATTTTTATGGTTATGTAACATTTATGCAGTGCAATTAGAATCACGTGTACAATTTAGTTTCTAATTTGTAATATATATCTTTATTTGAATAGGTGTCCTCAAGAGTACTGGGAAGAATGCCAACAAGCTAAAAAAATGGAGAGACTTTAACAAATTAAGGAGCACTAGGAGCTGCAGTCCCTCCTCTTCACCAACATCTAAGTAGAAAATCTCGTGTTATATTGTTCTACCTTTGTTTTAATAGTGTTATCATTTTGTTGGTTGCGTATGAAATTTTATTGGTTGCTTATGAAATTTCTTCAGAATGTTATAGATATTATTTTTGAATGTTAGAAAATTGTATATTAAATTTTATTTTGAAATTTAGTATTTTGAATGATTTATAATATTGGAAAATTGTGTATTAATTTTTTTTATTTTTTATCTAAAAAAGACAATGGTTTTTCACCGTTGTCGTAGATAGTTTAAAACTGTTGTTGAAGATCCTGTTATTAAAGGTAGACACTCAAAGACAACAGTGAAAAATTGTTGTCTTTGAAGGAAAAGACAACAGTTTTTCACTGTTGTAAAAATGTTGTCTTTGTCTACAAAGACAACGGTTAAAAACTGTTGTCTTTGGGCATCCTCTTTAACAACACGGCTTTTAACAACAGTTCGAAAGGGGCTATGACAACGGTGAAAAACCGTTGTTGTAAGGCTTTTTTCTTGTAGTGGGGTTAACATACAAGATGCTTTTTGCCCTTTGCAATAAATCCCTCTGGTTGCTTCATATGGATATTTTCTTCAAGACTTCCATTAAGGAAAGATGTCTTGACATCCATTTGCTAAATCTCATAATCCATATAAGCAGCAATAGATAAAAATAATCCATATGAGCAGCAATAGATAAAAGAATTTGGATAGACTTAAGTATGGCTACCGGTGAAAAGGTTTCCTCAAATTTGATACCCTTTTCCAACAAGCTTTGCTTGAAGGTTTCCACCTTCCCGTCCGTCCTTCTTTTTCTTTTGTAGACTTATTTACACCCAATGACTTTTACACCATTTAGTGGTTCTACAAGCTTCCAGACATACATAGATTCTATTGCTCTTCGCCAAGATGTTGCATCTTTATCTTGGAGTGCTTTGTCATATATCCGGGGATCAGTTTCATGTTCACCAGGGATCAAGTCCAAAGACTCTCTCAAAACATGAATCTTTCAGGTTACCTAACAACACTCCCACTACAATGAGGCACCATCTGTAATGTTGCATCATTTGTGACATGTGTCGCAGCTTATTGTGATATCTCATCTTGTACTGTTGGTTCTAGATTAGACGCGTCCTTTATTATTTTCTTAAGAATAATTTTACTCATGGGTTTGTGGTTTATAACATAGTCCTCTTCTAAAAATCAAGCATTGGTTTCAACAATGACCTTCTGATCTTTAGGACTATAAAATAAACCACCTTTCGTTTATCTAGGATAACCCACAACCAAGTGAACTTCAGTATGTTATCAGTGTCTCCCTTCAGCACATGTGCTAGATTGCCCCAAACCTGAATATGCTTCAGACTAGGCTTACGCCTATTCCACAATTCTATGGGAGTAGATGGTACTGACTTAGAAGGTACTATGTTCATTGTTGTTTTCAGAGTATATCCTTTCAACGAATTTCTAAATAACTCATCATCGATCTAATCATTTCCATAAGAGTCCTATTCCTTCATTCCATTACACCATTCTTTTGGGGTGTACCAGGAGCAATCAGTTGGGATTGAATCCTGACTTGTGATAAGTGACTCCTAAACTTTCCTAAGAGGGACTCACTACTACGATCTCACCGTAGTGTTTTGATACTTTTACCTTGAGGTTTCTCCACATCAACCTTGTACTCTTTGAACTCATCAAAGCACTTAGACTTGCGGCGCATCAAGTAAATGTATCCGTATCTCGAATAGACATCTATAAAAGAGATGAAATATTTGAAACCACCTCTTGCCTGGATAGTCATAGGTCCACACAAATCAGAATGAACCAATTCCAACACATCTTTGGCTTTATACCCCTTAGACTTAAAAGGCCACTTGGTCATTTTTCCACTACCAATGAACCCAAAAGTTCATCGGCTATTATCCTTTGAATCCTACTCAAGTTAATATGTCCTAGCCTTAGATGCCAAAAATATGATTGGTTCATTTCCGAAGGTTGCTTTCTCTTATTAGAGTTTAGAAGATGTGTTATTAATTTCCATTTGTTGTGTCGTGGGAGTTTTATAAATTGCCAACCAACGTACCAGAACAGATAACTTCCCTATTTTTCTTGATAACAACTTTGTTATCTAAATAGACAGAATATCAAGTTCTTTGAATAGTTTAGAAACTTAAATCAAGTTCTTTCTAAACTTGGTACGCAAAGACAATCCATGTTTTATTCCTATCAGAGGATAAACATCTCCCACTGCAACAACTGCTACTTTTGCAGTAGTGCCCATGTAGACGGTGATTTATATAGTTGTCGGGTTTCCTGGAACCCCTGAAATGAATTGCAGACATGATCAGTGGCTCCTATATCTACACACCAGGTATTAGTAGATAACACCATTAAATATCTTTCAATAACTAATGAATAAAATACATCTTTATTGTTCTCAGTTCTGAGAGAGCAGTCCACCTTAGTGTCCAAGTTTTGTTTTCAATCATTATAATTGGGACTACTAAGTCTATTCTATAGTATAACATTTGAAATCCTAAAAATCACAAAAATATTTGGTCAATACTAACACCTAAAAATCCCCGTAAATTTTGTATGCCACGTTAGTGTGGACGTATACAAATTCAAAGAGGAGATTTTATCCATTAATCTTGTCAACCTATCTTTATGACAAATAAAATTAATAGTTGGTCTGTCTTTGATCAAATATTTGGTCAAAACTTTGTAATTTAAAATAATATTGATTTCTCAAAATAATATCTTTTAAATTCACCAACACCTCAAACACCGTGAATTTTGCATGCCACGATAGTGTGGACGTATACAAAATCAAACATTTGTAAGAGGAAGTTTTACCCATTAATTTGTTAGTTAGAGCCCTAGAGCAAATCATTTGATGATTGTATAGACTCATGTATATCATATTCTTGTATATTAATAAAGGCATTTGTTTGGTTATTATACTTATTTGTATTAGTGCCAAATAGACTAAATATAATAGCGTCCTTGAGTAGAAGGTTCATACCTATAACAATCGATTAGTTGAATCGATAGTGAGATGATATAGGGAACACTACTCTAAATCATTCCTAGTCGAGTATTAACATTCAGGGACAATGTTAATGCAATAAGACTAGCATGTAGGTCAGCTCGATGACTTGATCTCACAAGTCATGGATATAGAGATATCAAGCTGACACATGGGTATACATTGGAGAATGTATACTGAATGACCCGCCATGAGAAAGTGTCATGGATCATTATATGAGTGTCATATACTTTCTCATGTAGCTATTAGTATGACTATTAGTCCTTAGACCTGAAGTCACCATAGATCCCTACATAAGGAGTTATGTATTTTGGTTTCGTCAAACGTCACCCGTAACAGGGTGGACTATAAAGGCGATTACTGGGTATGTAACAAATTATGCAGAGGGATGTGAGTGATGTAGATGGGATCTATCCCTCCCATATGACGGGAGCGACATCAATATTCTTGATAGAGTTAGACCACGAAGTGCATGGCCATGCCCAAATGAGTCAACATTAGATGTTGAGCTCATTTGATCGAGTGAGTCTACTTGGAGTTCAAGATTTAGATTGATTAGAGGATGACACGGTCTATGCCTCATATTGATCAATCTAGATGTCTAGGATAGAAGTACAATGACATATTTTGTGAGGAGTCACAATTGGTAGTCACAAGGTGATGTCGGATCTCGACATTCTTGTAACTTGGGTAATAATGATGTGTTGCTAGATACCGCTCATTACATATGCTCCTAAATGGGTTTAGGGCATTGCCAACGTTACAAGAACTTATAGGGTCACACACTAAGGACAATTAGATGGAGATTTGGTTCATATGATGAACTAAGAGGATTAGATTCATTTGATGAATCATATTGGATTAAGAGTAATCCAAATTTGGCTAATTGAGTTGGACTCAAGTTGATTCATGTATTCAATGAGTCTAATTTAGATTATGACTCATTAAATCAACTTAATTTAATGAATTAGATTCATTATATTAAGTTGGCTTGAATCATATGGTTGGATTAGATCAACCATGAAAGAGATTTGATCAAGTTTGACCTGATTTGAGAGGAAGAGAAAAAGTCATGTTTGACTTGATTTTTTGCCACATCACTAGTGAGTTGGCAAGATGTGGACCAATAGGATTGCTCCACATCATCAATATGTGCCACCTCATGGAGGTTACAAGCCTCCATAGCATTTAATGTGGCCGGCCCACATTAAATGAGGAGGTTACACTTGTTGCCATGTCATTTAGTGAGGTGGCAAGATGTGGACCAATAGTGTTGATCCACATCATCCTAGAGTGCCACCTCATGGGGGTTACAACTCTTAATGGTCTCCACATTAATTGGAATTAATGTGGGGGTTACACTTCCTAGAGTGGCCGACTACTTGATGGCTAAGGGGTTGTTTGAATTTCCTCTTATTGATTTCATTCACTCTTCTTCTCCCTTGGGTGCTCTCTCTTCTACTTCTCCCATTCCTTGGCCGAACACTCCATTGGTGCTAGCACACCTTGTGTTTTTGGTCATCTCCTTCTACTTGTGTCCGTGTGGATACATATAGAGGTTGTCTACTTTGACAACTAGAGATCCGACGACATCTTGGACAAGCGGGAACGCGAAGGGCTTCGCTACAAGGGTAATGATCTTAACTTTAGTGTAGATCTAAAGTTTTTACAAACTCGTACAAGAAAAAGGTTTTTCGATAATTTTGTTTACGAATCTTTGCACGAGATCCATGGCTTTGGGTGACTCGGGGTTTCCGCGACGCGAAAAGCGGTTTTCGCGGCCCGAAGAACCCAACAGTGGTATCAGAGCCACGTGCAAAGACTTGTACGAGTTCGTTTGTATTTTTATGAAAAATATACCTTCTGTGATTTTCTGTAAAAATTGAGTTTTTAGAGTTTTTATGAGTAATTTTTCCGTAAAAGCGAAGCACAAGTGTCTTGGCACTTGTAGGCTTCGGCTACCGGAAAGTTTTCTTTTAAACGGCTTCGTTTTGCCCCAAATCCGTTTGGGACAGCGGGGTCGGGTGCCATTAGATCGCAAAGGAGCAACTCACGATGGTTAGATCGTGTGTAGGGGCATTGCCCCTAACCCCGCAAGGGAATTTGCTCCGCGATTGCACCCGAAATCGCTAAAAACGAACCCGCCGGGAAGATTTTTCCGAAACGGCAATGTCTCGACCCAAATCGTTTTGGGACAGCGGGTTTAGGCGCTGTTGGATCGCAAAGGAAACCTCGCGATGGTTAGATCGCAGGTAGGGGCGCTGCCCCTGGGCCCCGCAAGGGGATCCGTTCCGCGATTGTGCCCGAAACCGCTAAACGGGACCGCCGGGAAATTTTACTCATAAAAATTGTAAAAATTATTTTTAAAATTACAGAAAGATTATGAAAAATATATAATTTTGAATTATATATTAATTTGTGATAGTCAAGGCCCAAAATACCCAATAAGATTGGATTTGTGTTGTAATTCATAATACGGCCTGCGTGTCATTGTGCTGTATTTTTATTTTTTCACGGCCTGCGCGTCGTGCCTTTCTCTTATTCTGGTTGTAAATTAGATTTAGACTCGAATGTAACTCGAGTTTCAAATTGTGATGTACAAATTGGAGTGGTGGAGGGTCCACACGAGACGGAGTTCCGAGGCGGGCACGAGCAACACAAGGTGGTCAAAGGGAGGAGCTTGGAGAAGCTGTTGACCCTAGGTTGACCATTCGATCTTCTCATTGGCTTGAGAAGATCGTAGTAGGGCCATGACTAAATCACAAATTAATTAATTAATTAATTGTTATGTATCTGATGCATGTTTAATAATTAATTAATTAATTAGTGCCTTAACGATTAGATTAGATCTAAGTCGTGCACATGATGCACCCTTGCGATTAGATTAGATCTAAGTCGTGCACAAGATGCATCCTTCTCGATTAGATTAGATCTAGATCGAACCAACTCTAAATGCCTAACCGTGCCATGATACCTATCACTACCTCGATCACATGTATTGTTGAATCTGCCAAAGCAGAGCAATACATATTATCTTGGTAGGGTACGGAGGGACAATCTTGGTCCCGCCTTACATGGTGAATACAAACTCAATTAGATTGAGTATTCCTAGTTACTCGGTTGGATCGAGTCAACTATAGGCATTCTTCCAATTGTTGGAAAGGTAGGACAAAATCACGTTTATATTAACTCTCGGGCGTATTAGCCAAAGCTAACTCGAGTTTTAATATAAATATGGATCTTGATCCTATAAACAAGAGTTACATAGAGATGTAATTAGTAATCGTTACCTACCGATCATACTAAGCCTTGGGCATATTAGTCAATGCTAACTCAAGGGTTAGTATGATGTGGATCTTGTCCCACAAGAATTATAGTATTCAGTGGGAGCATCATTTAGTTAAAGGCCTAATTAAATGATTTTAAAAGAATATGATATTTATTTCTGCAAATTTTCTTTTGTAGATAACCATGACGTCGAACACGAATTCCTTCTCCCTGCGATCTGTCCTTGAGAAGGACAAGCTCAACGGAGCGAATTTCCTGGACTGGTACAGGAACTTGAGAATAGTTCTCACCCAAGAATGTAAACTGTACGTTCTGGAGCAGCCCATTCCGGAGGCTCCTCCTGCCAATGCCCCGCGAGCCGACAAAGATGCTTACAAGATGCATCAAGACGACACATTAGATGTGTCCTGTCTAATGCTCGCGACCATGAACTCAGAGCTTCAGAAGCAACATGAGTTGATGGGCGCTTACGATATGGTTGAGCATCTTCGCCAACTATATCAGGGACAAGCGAGGCATGAGAGATTTGAGATCTCTAAGGCACTGTTTCAGTGCAAGATGTCAGACGGGGCTCCTGTAGGTCCTTATGTACTCAAGATGATTGGGTACATAGAGAACCTACAAAGACTGGGGTTCTCACTTGGCCAAGAGCTGGCCACTGACTTGATCTTGCAGTCCTTGCCGGATAGCTATAGTCAATTCGTTCTCAACTATAACATGAACGAGATTGACAAGCCACTGCCCGAGCTACTTAGTATGTTACGAACTGCTGAGATTAACCTTAAGAAGGTTAAGCCCATTCTGATGGTCCAGAAGCACAAGGGCAAGGGCAAGCCCAAAGGTAAGGGAAAGTCTCAAACCAAGGGCAAAGGCAAGGCACTGAAGCCTAAAGGAGGGGTCGCCAAGGATGCTACCTGCTTCCACTGCGGTCAGACCGGGCACTGGAAGTGGAACTGCAAGGTATACTTGGAGGATCTTAAGAAGAAGCGAAGTGAGACTTCCACTTCAGTTATATATGTTATAGAAGTCAATCTATCTATTTCTACATCATGGATATTAGATACTGGATGTGCTTCTCACATTTGTACTGATGTGCAGACGCTGAGAAATAGCAGAGCATTGGCAAAGGGCGAGGTGGACCTACGAGTAGGCAATGGAGCACGGGTTGCTGCTGTTGCTGTAGGAACTTATCAGCTATCTCTGCCCTATGGGCTTGTACTAGATTTAGATGATTGTTGTTATGTGCCTGCTCTTACTAAGAACATAGTTTCAGTTTCTTGTTTAGACAAGAAAGGATACTCTTTTATAATAAAAGACAAATGTTGTTATGTTTATTTAAAAGTTATGTTCTATTGTAGTGCACCACTAATAAACGGACTCTATATTCTAGACCTTGAGAGCCCTATCTATAACATTAGTACCAAGAGGTTCAAGTCAAATGACATGAACCAAACTTATCTCTGGCACTGTCGCTTAGGACATATAAATGACAAGCGCTTATCCCAGCTCCATAAGGATGGTTTGCTGGACTCATTTGATTTTGAATCAGATGAGATATGCGAGTCATGCCTACAAGGCAAGATGACCAAGACTCCCTTTAGTGGGCACAGCGAAAGAG
Source organism: Zingiber officinale (assembly GCF_018446385.1). Taxonomy (NCBI): domain Eukaryota; kingdom Viridiplantae; phylum Streptophyta; class Magnoliopsida; order Zingiberales; family Zingiberaceae; genus Zingiber; species Zingiber officinale. The sequence continues at coordinate 14,923,542 of NC_056004.1, forward strand.
CGACTGATTTGTTAGGACTCATACATAGTGATGTATGTGGCCCTTTCAATGTCGCTGCTAGAGGCGGTTATAGGTACTTCATCACGTTTACTAATGACTTTAGTAGATACGGTTATGTGTACTTGATGACACATAAGTCCGAATCCTTTGAAAAGTTCAAAGAATTTAAGAATGAAGTACAGAACCATCTTGGCAAGAGTATTAAAATACTTCGATCAGATCGAGGTGGTGAATACTTAAGCCATGAGTTTCGTGACTATTTAGCTGAGTTTGGGATTCTATCCCAACTCACTCCTCCTGGAACACCACAGTGGAATGGTGTGTCCGAAAGGAGGAATCGTACCTTATTAGATATGGTACGATCTATGATGAGTCGCACAGATCTTCCGACATATCTATGGGGACATGCTCTAGACACGGCAGCTTTCATTCTCAACCGAGTTTCATCCATGGCCGTGATAAAGACACCATATAGGATATGGACTGGGAGAGATGCCCAGGTGTCTTTCATGAGGATTTGGTGTTGTGAGGCTTACGTACGACGTCAAGTCTCAAACAAATTAGGACCCAAATCCGACAAGTGCTATTTCATCGGATATCCCAAGGAAACTAAGGGATATTACTTCTACATTCCCAGTCAGTGGCAAAGACTGGGGTCTTTCTAGAAAGGGACTTTGTTTCTAGAAAGACTAGTGGGAGCGCGTTCGATCTTGAAGAAGTTCAAGATGCGAACAATAGCACTAATGCCTCGATGGAAATTGAACTGGAACCACAAAGTGTTGTGGATGATGTTGTTCCACAAAGAGTTGAGGAACAACAACCAGTTCAAGTAGACATACCTCTTCGCAGGTCTGATAGGGTACGTCGTCAGCCTGAGAGATACTCATTTCTCTTGTCTGACCATGATGACATTGTGTTCATAGAGGATGAGCCCACCACCTATCAGGAAGCTGTGATGAGACCAGATTCCGAGAAATGGCTAGAGGCCATTCTCGGAGCTGGAATCTTCGATTCGATGATGCGATCAAACAGTTTGGTTTCATCAAGAACGAAGATGAGCCTTGTGTCTACAAGAAGGTTGTAGAAAACATAGTTGTCTTCCTCATATTGTATGTGGATGACATACTACTCATTGGGAAGGACATCCCTATGCTTCAGTCTGTCAAGACCTGGCTAGGGAGTTGCTTCTCAATGAAAGACTTAGGCGAGGCATCCCGCATTCTAGGGATACAGATCTATAGAGAGAGATCTAAGAGATTGCTTGGCGTAAGTTAGAGTACATACATTGACAAGGTACTCCTTCGGTTTGCCATGCAGAACTCCAAGAAGGGATTTCTGCCGATGTCCCATGGCGTGAGTCTTTCGAAGACTCAAGGTCCCTCTTCTAGAGAGGAGAGAGACCGCATGGATCAGATCCCTTATGCCTCAGCGATAGGATCGATCATGTACGCCATGCTATGTACTCGACCTGACGTCTCGTATGCTTTGAGCATGACGAGCAGATACCAGTCAGATCCAGGTGAAAGTCACTGGATAGCGGTCAAGAATATTCTTAAGTACTTAAGAAGGAATAAAGAATATTTATTGATATATGGAGGCAATGATGAGCTAACTTTAAAGGGTTACAGTGATGCCAGCTTCCAGACCGATCAGGATGATTAAAGATCATAGTCGAGGTTCGTGTTTTGCTTGAATGGTAGTGCTATGAGCTGGCAGAGTTCACAGCAGTTCTACAACGTTTCCATCTCATTCGAGAGATTATCGATAGAGGAGATGTGGAGATTTGCAGAGTGCTTACAGAGGCTAACATCGCAGATCCCTTGACCAAGGCTTTGGCACAGAGAAAGCATGATGGTCACACTAGGTCATTAGGCCTTAGAGCCTATACTGATTGGCACTAGTGCTAGTGGGAGATTGTTAGTTAGAGCCCTAGAGCCAATCATTTGATGATTGTATGGACTCATGTATATCATATTCTTGTATATTAATAAAGGCATTTGTTGGGTTATTATACTTATTTGTATTAGTGCCAAATAGACTAAGTATAATAGCATCCTTGAGTAGAAGGTTCATACCTATATCAATCGATTAGTTGAATCGATAGTAAGATGATATAGGGAACACTACTCTAAATCATTCCTAGTCGAGAATTAACATTCAGGGACAATGTTAATGCAATAAGACTAGCATGTAGGTCAGCTCGATGACTTGATCTCACAAGTCATGGATATAGAGATATCAAGCTGACACATGGGTATACATTGGAGAATGTATACTGAATGACCCGCCATGAGAAAGTATCATGGATCGTTATATGAGTGTCATATACTTTCTCATGTGGCTATTAGTATGACTATTAGTCCTTAGACCTGAAGTCACCATGGATCCCTACATAAGGAGTTATGTACTTTGGTTTCGTCAAACGTCACCCGTAACAGGGTGGACTATAAAGTCGATTACTGGGTATGTAACAAATTATGCAGAGGGATGTGAGTGATGTAGATGGGATCTATCCCTCCCATATGATGGGAGCGACATCAATATTCTTGATAGAGTTAGACCACGAAGTGCATGGCCATGCCCAAATGAGTCAACATTAGATGTTGAGCTCATTTGATCGAGTGAGTCTACTTGGAGTTCAAGATTTAGATTGATTAGAGGATGACACGGTCTATGCCTCATATTGATCAATTTAGATGTCTAGGATAGAAGGACAATGACATATTTTGTGATGAGTCACAATTGGTAGTCACAAGGTGATGTCGGATCTCGACTTTCTTGTAACTAGGGTAGTAATGATGTGTTGCTAGATACCGCTCATTACTTATGCTCCTAAATGGGTTTAGGGCATTGCCAATGTTACAAGAACCTATAGGGTTGTTAGTTAGAGCCCTAGAGCCAATCATTTGATGATTGTATGGACTCATTGTATCATATTCTTGAATATTAATAAAGGCATTTGTTTGGTTATTATACTTATTTGTATTAGTGCCAAATAGACTAAGTATAATAGCGTCCTTGAGTTGAAGGTTCATACCTATATCAATCGATTAGTTGAATCGATAGTGAGATGATATAGGGAACATTACTCTAAATCATTCCTAGTCGAGTATTAACATTCAGGGACAATGTTAATACAATAAGACTAGCATGTAGGTCAGCTCGATGACTTGATCTCACAAGTCATGGATATAGAGATATCAAGCTGACAAATGAGTATGCATTAGAGAATGTATACTAAATGTCCCGCCATGAGAAAGTATCATGGATCGTTATATGAGTGTCATATACTTTCTCATGTGGCTATTAGTATGACTATTAGTCCTTTGACCTGAAGTCACCATGGATCCCTACATAAGGAGTTATGTACTTTGGTTTCGTCAAACGTCACCCGTAACTGGGTGGACTATAAAGGCGATTACTGGGTATATAACGAATTATGTAGAGGGATGTGAGTGATGTAGATGAGATCTATCCCTCCCATATGACGGGAGCGACATCGGTAATCTTGATAGAGTGAGACCACTAAGTGCATGGCCATGCCCAAATGAGTCAACATTAGATGTTGAGCTCATTTGATCGAGTGAGTCTACTTGGAGTTCAAGATTTAGATTGATTAGAGGATGACACGGTCTATGCCTCATATTGATCAATCTAGATGTCTAAGATAGAAGGACAATGTCACATATTTTGTGAGGAGTCACAATTAGTAGTCACAAGGTGATGTCGGATCTCGACATTTTTGTAACTTGGGTAGTAATGATGTGTTGCTAGATACCGCTCATTACTTATGCTCCTAAATGGGTTTAGGGCATTGCCAATGTTACAAGAACCTATAGGGTCACACACTTAGGACAATTAGATGGAGATTAGGTTCATATGATGAACCAAGAGGATTAGATTCATTTGATGAATCAAATTGGATTAAGAGTAATCCTAATTGGGGCTAACTTGAGTTCGACTCAAGTTGATTCATGTGTCCAATGAGTCTAATTTAGATTTTGACTCATTGAATTAATTTAATTTAATGAATTAGATTCATTATATTAAGTTGACTCGAATCAAATGGTTAGATTAGATCAACCATGGTAGAGATTGGGTCAAGTTTGACTTGACTTGAGAAGGAAGACCAAAGGTCAATTTTGACTTGACCTTTTGCCACCTCATTGGTGAGTTGGCATTAGGTGGACCAATAATGATGTTCCACATCATCATGGGTGCCACCTCATGGAAGTTACAAAGCCATTTTCATAATAACTTCACATTAATTGCATTTAATGGGGAGTTAAACAATGAAGAGTGGTCGGCCACTTTGTTTCGAATTGTGAATTCATTTTTTAATTTTAAGTGGTGTAACTCCTTCTTCTTCCTTGGGTTCTCTCCTTGCTCTCCCTCCTCTTCCTTGCAATGACCTATCAAGGTGCTAGCACACCTTTTTTTAGGTTTTCTCCATCAAGAATTATTCGTGTGGATACTTCTAGAGGACCGACGCTTGACGGTCTAGAGATCCGGCAACTCCTTGGACGAGCAGGAACGCGAAAGGGCACGCTTCAAGGTATATTCTTAACACATAGATCTAGGAGTAGATCTAAAAGGTTTTATTTCAAATTCGTACTCGTATTTATTTTTGGTTTTCCTTGCACGGATCCGTTTGCCTTGGGTGATTCGGGGTTTCCGCGACGCGACGCGAAAAGCGGTTTTGAGAGATTTGAGATCTCTAAGGCACTGTTTAAGTGCAAGATGTCAGACGGGGCTCCTGTAGGTCCTTATGTACTCAAGATGATTGGATACATAGAGAACCTACAAAGACTGGGGTTCCCACTTGGCCAAGAGCTGGCCACTGACTTGATCTTGCAGTCCTTGCAGGATAGCTATAGTCAATTCGTTCTCAACTATAACATGAACGAGATTGATAAGCCACTGCCCGAGCTACTTAGTATGTTACGAACAGCTGAGATTAACCTTAAGAAGGTTAAGCCCATTCTGATGGTCCAGAAGCACAAGGGCAAGGGCAAGCCCAAAGGTAAGGGAAAGTCCCAAACCAAGGGCAAAGGCAAGGCACTGAAGCCTAAAGGAGGGGTCGCCAAGGATGCTACCTGCTTCCACTGCGGTCAGACCGGGCACTGGAAGAGGAACTGCATGGTATACTTGGAGGATCTTAAGAAGAAGCGAAGTGAGACTTCCACTTCAGGTATATATGTTATAGAAGTCAATCTATCTATTTCTACATCATGAGTATTAGATACTGGATGTGCTTCTCACATTGATGTGCAGGCGCTGAGAAATAGCAGAGCATTGGCAAAGGGCGAGGTGGACCTACGAGTAGGCAATGGAGCACGGGTTGCTGCTATTGCTGTAGGAACTTATCAGCTATCTCTGCCCTCTGGGCTTGTACTAGATTTAGATGATTGTTGTTATGTGCCTGCTCTTACTAAGAACATACTTTCAGTTTCTTGTTTAGACAAGAAAGGATACTCTTTTATAATAAAAGACAAATGTTGTTCTGTTTATTTAAAAGATATGTTCTATTGTAGTGCACCACAAATAAACGGACTCTATATTCTAGACCTTGAGAGCCCTATCTATAACATTAGTACCAAGAGGTTCAAGTCAAATGACATGAACCAAACTTATCTCTGGCACTGTCGCTTAGGACATATAAATGACAAGCGCTTATCCCAGTTCCATAAGGATGGTTTGCTGGACTCATTTGATTTTGAATCATATGAGATATGCGAGTCATGCCTACAAGGCAAGATGACCAAGACTCCCTTTAGTGGGCACAGCGAGAGAGCGACTGATTTGTTAGGACTCATACATAGTGATGTATGTGGCCCTTTCAATGTCGCTGCTAGAGGCGGTTATAGATACTTCATCACATTTACTGATGACTTCAGTAGATATGGTTATGTGTACTTGATGACACATAAGTCCGAATCCTTTGAAAAGTTCAAAGAATTTAAGAATGAAGTACAGAACCAGCTTGGCAAGAGTATTAAAATACTTCGATCAGATCGAGGTGGTGAATACTTAAGCCATGAGTTCCGTGACTACTTAGCTGAGTGTGGGATTTTATCTCAACTCACTCCTCCTGGAACACCACAGTGGAATGGTGTATCCGAAAGGACGAATCGTACCTTATTAGATATGGTACGATCTATGATGAGTCACACAGATCTTCCGACATATCTGTGGGGATATGCTCAAGACACGGTAGCTTTCATTCTCAACCGAGTTCCATCCAAGGCCGTGATAAAGACACCATATAAGATATGGACTGGGAGAGATGCCCAGGTGTCTTTCATGAGGATTTGGGGCTGTGAGGCTTACGTACAACGTCAAGTCTCAGACAAATTAGGACCCAAATCCGACAAGTGCTATTTCATTGGATATCCCAAGGAAACTAAGGGATATTACTTCTACATTCCCAGTCAGCACAAGGTAGTTGTGGCAAAGACTGGGGTCTTTCTAGAAAGGGACTTTGTTTCTAGAAAGACTAGTGGGAGCGTGTTCGATCTTGAAGAAGTTCAAGATGCGAACAATAGCACTGATGCTTCAATGGAAATTGAACTGGAACCACAAAGTATTGTGGATGATGTTGTTCCACAAGGAGTTGAGGAACAACAACCAGTTCACGTAGACATACCTCTTCGCAGGTCTGATAGGGTACGTCGTCAGCCTGAGAGATACTCATTTCTCTTGTCTGACCATGATGACATTGTGCTCATAGAAGATGAGCCTACCACCTATCAGGAAGCTGTGATGAGACCAGATTCCGATAAATGGCTAGAAGCCATGAGATCCGAGATGGAATCCATGTACACCAACCAAGTATGGACTTTGGTTAATCCACCTGAAAGGGTAAAACCCATAGGGTGCAAGTGGGTCTTTAAGAGAAAGACTGACATGGATGGACTTATCTATAAGGGTCGCTTGGTAGCTAAAGGTTTCAAGCAGATTCATGGTATTGACTATGATGAAACCTTTTCTCCAGTAGCGATGTTTAAGTCCATTCGGATCATTCACCACTGCCTAGACATTCTTGGGAATGGGATCATCCACCACTGCCTAGACATAATCGAATCAAACGTGAGTATAGTAACCCTAGATTTAACCAATAAGAACAATCGAATCACAAGTTCGAAAAGAAAAAGAAACACATAATCGAAAACATAAATTCGATTGCCTAAATTCATTAGCTTCTTGTATTTGGTATTTCAAGATCTAAATAAAAGGATGAACTAGTTATGATGCGGAAACTAACAATTAGTTATACCTTTTATAGCTTATAGACCTCATGATCTTCTATCGTATTCCTCTTCTTATCTCGGACGTCGTGTGGGCGACGATCTACCAAGACGAGAATCCACCCAAACTTTCTTCTTCTTCAACCAAGTTTCGACCACCACAAGAACTCCAAGAGAAGATAAGGTTTGACCACCACAACCAAGTTCCAAGGGATGCTAGAGACAAAGCCTCCTTTCTCTCCTTCTTCCTCTTGTTAGAGTGTATACTAAAAGCCTAGCTTTTGTAAACATTTATTTTTGAAATAAAGGAATCATATTGGTCAAATATCTACATTTTATTTGTTAAGTGTAGTTGTTCAATTAATTTATATTGTAGATAACATGGTGTGTGGTGTCACACACAGAAGATCATGTTATCAGTTCTTTATAAATTATAAACAGTTGCTCACGACTAAGATGGAAAGGAACAAATCATTGAAATAGTCGTAGTGTAATTAGGTATTAGTTTATCTTGACTAATAAATTACACTAGTACACTCTAAGTGTATTGAGTAGGACCATTTTAGGTAAGTTATTTTTATACTGACTTAATAAAAGAACTAGACCTTAGTTATTATGGAAGTGTGTGCTCTTAATCCTAATATAATAACAAGCACATATATTTAGTATCTATTTCTTTAACTTATCAAAGGGTGAGATTTAGCTTGATAAATCAATAGGCCCGATAAGTTGAGAAATGATATTACTTATAGTGTATGTTATTGATTATAGAAGGAAACTGTATCCTAGTAATCTAGGTTGAGAATGTCCCCAAGAGGAGCTCATAAGGATTGTCATTTTAAGCCCTGCAGGTGGACTTAGTTCGACATGACAATAAAGTTGAGTGGTACTACTCTTGGAGATAGATATTAATTAAGTGAGTTGTCAGTAACTTACTTAATTAGTGGACATTCATTATCTTAAACACAGGGAGACTAACAAACTCATATATGAAGGAGCCTATAATTTAATTTGGGATTGTTGCAGTAGTGCAATAATAACTCTCTAGTCGAATGAGTTATTATTGATGAACTTAAGTTGTGTGTTCAGGGCGAACACGGGATACTCAAGCTCATCGGAAGGTCAAAACCAATTTCTCCTCTAGGTCCCTGTCATAGCCTCATTAAAGCCTCAAGTCCACCCATATAAAGTCCTTCTTGGTGTACAAGAAGAGGCCGACCCATGGCTTGGTGACCAAGCCAAAGGGGCTGGCAAATCTCCTTCACAAAGGGGATGGCCCTTTGCTTGGTGTCCAAGCAAAGAGGGGTTGTCCATAATATGTCAAATAAAGAGGGGTGTTTTGAATTTTTAAAATCTTCTCTTTGTAGAAAACTACAAGTTTTAAAAGAGAGTTTTTAAAATATAAAACTTTCCTTATTTGAATTAGGCCACATGGTTTAAAAGAAAGTTTAAAAATTTTAAAACTTTTCTTTTTTAACCATCCCCATGGTTTTAGAAAAAAGGAAGAGAAGTTTTAAATTTAAAAATTTTCTATCCATGTTTAAAATGGAAATTTTATAAGAGAAGTTTTAAATTTTAAAACATGGTTTTAATTTTTAAAACTTTCCTTTTTAACATCCACAATAGGAAAGAGAGCTTGTCAAATTTTATAAGAGGATTTCTTCTTTTATAAAAATTATTTTTTCACCTTGATGATGTGGCCGGCCACCCTTGCTTGGTGCCCAAGCAAGGGGCCGGCCAATCAAGCCAATTAATCCATGTTTGGTGATTGAATCAATCAATAGGAAAGAAAAGGAAAAAGGAAAAACAAGAGGAAGATTTTAATTTTTGTAAAAAGTCTTCCCTTATTTGCCATGGGCAAGTAATATAAAAGAAGGGGAGATGAGGCCTCATGAGATAACAATTCTTATCCTCTTGTCGCCGGCCCTCTCTCCCTCTCTTTTCCCTTTGCTCTCTTTTACTCCTTGGTGGTGGTGGTGGCCGAAACTTAGAGAAGAAGGAGAAGCTCTTTGGGTGGTGTTCATCTTGGAGGATCGTCGCCCACACGACGTCCAAGAGAAGGCGAGGAATACGGCAGAAGATCTCGAGGTCAATAGCATACAAAGAAAAGGTATAACTAGTAATTTTCTTCCGCATCATGCTAGTTATTTTTCTTTGTATGAATTCCAAACACAAGAGGCATTAGATTCTAGTTTTTTGAATTGTAATTCGAGTTTGGGTTTTCTTTGTGTTTTCTAAATTTGTGATTCGATTGTTCCTTTTGGTTAAACCTAGAGTTATATAAGGAAATTAAATATTAGCTTTCCTTAAAAGGCTTTGTCAAGGAAGTGGTGGTTGCTCCCATATCCAAGAAGGCCTAGTGCCTCACCATGTTTAACCTGGATATCAATTTTGGAAATTAATATTTAATTGAATTTATAACATAGGTTGATTTGGATCAATAGTGTTAAGTTCTGCTTGCGATCCAAATATAAACCATTAAGAACACATAAGTTAAATTTGGAATCAATAATGTTAAGTTCCGTTTGCGATTCCTAATTTAACTTCTAAAGAACACAATAGGTTGTTTAGGAAAGGTTCGACACTTGTACAAAATTTTTGTACAGTGGAACCGGTACGATCTTCCTAGGACCAACCAACACCTCTAACAAGATCCGACCACCACCAAGATCCTTGAGATGAAGATGCCGCCGACCAAGGAAGAAGAATAGGTGGAAGAAGAGGGATGAGGGCCGGCCACCACCAAAGAAGAGAATAGAGAAATAATAGATGTATTGTTATTGTGAGGTGAGGCACCTCTACCCTCTCTTTTATATTCCTTGGTCTTGGCAAATAAGGAAAGTTTTAATAAAAATTCCTAATTTTCCATGCCAATGAAAGAAAAATTTAATCAAAATTTCTTTTTCTTGTTTTTATTGGCCAGCCACCTCAAATCCTCCCTACAAGGAAAGTTGTAAACACAAAATTAAAACTGTAACGCCCCGCCCCTCCTGCTAAGGGGCGACGGGGGTTACTTTAACATACATACCTACTTACTACAGCGGAAGTCTTATTTATAGAAACTAAAAACTTTTCTTTACTTTAGAATCACCATGACTAATCACTTGGAAATATAAAACCACATAGCATCCTTAACATGATTATTAAGTCATAATACCCAAACATACAATTAAACGTCATGGAGTCATAAAGTAGCAACATAAACTAGGCATAGTTCTTATTAAACAAAAGCAGGTCTTTCTCCTTTAGCCAAGTCACTACCACACACATCCTTCTAGCCCCTCCTGCTGCTCCCCTAGTTTATTCATTCCTTGCCTTTATCTGTGGTACAAGAAAGTAAGCTGTGAGCACTCATGGCTCAGTAAGTTCCTTTCCTACTCACAAAAACCGTATAACATATCAAAATCACAAGACATAACACATGGAGACAATCATATCATGCAGCATATCATGGCATATCGTAACATAATCGTAAGGTATCATGGCATAACATAACATGATCATCAAATGCACCCTGACATATCATAACATCATCATAAATATCATGGCATAATCATAAGTTATATGCAAGGTGAATTTCTAAACATGTATCATGAAAACATATGCAACATGTCTTTTGAAAACTTATAATATACATAATTAAACATAATCTCATCATAGGGGGGGCCCCGGCTTGTACCACATACATAAATGAGCACGTCCTATGTAGGTCCAAGGTAGCAAGTCTTGAACCCAACAAGGCATACATACTAGGCCCGTTTCTTAGTCCATCGACCTAGGGGCACTTAGGAGCCCATCCCTAACGAGGTCCGTTTCTTAGTCCATCGACCCCGGGGCGCTTATGGAGCCCACCCTTGGTACAAGCCTTTAAAAGTAAAGTAGCATGTCATACGTATCATAATTCTTAATCTATCATTCATGTCATAATCATATCATGAAGAGTGTTCCTAGTCCCAACTAATAGGGAAACAACTCTTTAGGCATAACATAAAGCATGTATAATTGGCACACAACTCATCATGAATTTTGGGCACACAGCACATCATGATCTCATGCATAATTGGGCACACATCACATCATGAACTTGGGCACATAGCATATCATAAATTTTAGGCACATAGCATATCATAAATTTAGGCACATAACCCATCATAAACTTGGGCACATAGCACATCATCATACATAGGTCATGAGCATACATAAATAAGCATAGCAGCATGTCATATTCTTATCATATCATAAAGCATTGCATGTGAAGCATATGGGAGAAACATAAGTAGGTCTCTAACCCTAATATCATGTGGTGGCCGAATCATGTAGTTGTAGCCTAGGTTAGCAAGCAACATAGGAGCATGTGAACCCTAAACCTTTATCATATCTTATATCATAAAGAACACCTTAAGCATATTTGGTTTGGGTTCCAAGCTTTCTAGGTCTTTACTTACATCATGGCCGAAACCCATCAAGCCTCAAATTAGGTTATAAGCAACATATAAACATGTAAACCCTAAACTAATGTCATATCATATATCATAAGAAACAACTTGAGCATGTTTAGTTTGGGTTCTAAGTTCTCTAAGCTTTTAACCTTAACATGGCCGAACCCTAGCAAGCATGATTCTAGGTAACAAGTAGCATGAAAGTGTTGAACCTTAACTCAATATCATAATACATATCATGAGGAACATTATAAGTACTTTTAGTCTAAGTTCCAAACTTCCTAAGCCTTTTAACCTAATGTGGCCGAACCTTGTTAAGCATGGGAATTAGGTTTTCTAGTGGCATAAGAGCATGGAGACCATAATAACTTTCATAGAATTTATTACAAGGAATAACATGAGCAAACTTAGTTTAAGTTCTAAGCATTCTAGGTCTTAAATCCTTGTGTGGCCGAAAGTTATAGAGCATGTAATCAAATTTCTATGCAACAAACAAGCATAAGCACATCAATTTAGTTTCATATCTTTGCATCAAGAAGGTCATGAGCATCTTAGACTTGTTTTAAACTTTCCTAGGCCTCAAACCTTAACATGGCTGAATCCTCATAAGCATGAAATAGAGTTCATCTCAATCATAAGATCATGGGCATATCATATTAGCTTCATATCTTATCTTAGGGAAATCATGGCATGCTTAGTTTAGGTTTAAAGCTCTTCTAGGCCCTTAGATCTACCATGGCCGAATATTCATGAATATGAAAATGAAATTCGAATCAACATACAAGTGGGAGAAAATGTTAACAACACCATTATCATAAGGCACATATCATAAAGACAAGAGAGCATGCTTGGTTTAGGTTTAAAGCTTACCTAGCTCTTTTGTTCATGCTTGGCCGAGAGTCTAAAATCATAAACCTAAGTTCTAACCAAACATTCTAGCATAAAAACATTAGGTTAACCTCCTACCATAAGATACATATCATAAGAAATATATTGAGCACATCTAGTTGGATTTTAAAGTTCCTTAGACTCTTCTTTTTGTCATGGCCGAAATTTCCATGAAGCAACCCTAGGTTTTTAAGTAATCTATCTTCATGAAAACCATATGAACTATTGTACCACAGGTGAGGGGAAGCTTACATCCATTTGCTTGTGGTTTTTCTTAAGGAGAAAAGTATCCTAGGTGCCAAGGAAGGAGAGAGCTTCTTCTTCTTGTACCTCCTTTTGTTTCTCTTGCTTGGAAGGGATAGATCTTGAAGGTCTCCTCTCTAAACTTAGTTTTTCTTGAAGAGAAGCTTAGCTTAGCTCTCAGACAAAGGAGAGGGAGAGAGTTCTTGGTTCGGTGAGAATGAAGAAGAAGAAGGAAGGAGGAAGAAATGATTTTAATCCCTTAGTTTTCTTCTCCCAACCTATTTATTCCTTTGCCCATGAAATCATGTCTTCATTTACTCCTCAACTCCTCTTTTCCCCCACTTCATTAATTCCCATGAAAATTGAGAGGGAGAGGGAGGGAAGTAGGCCACTTAAGTTTGGTTTGTTTCTTCTCTTAACCAAGAGGAAGAGGAGGTAAGTCACTTGGTATTCTCTTGCTCTTTTGTTTAGTTTTCTTTTATTTTTCTTCTCACCTTTAACAAGATCCCATTCTTTTCTATCCATATGCTAGTCATTATCCTGGTGGTTGTCATGCATCAATTTATCTTCATTATTTGTGGGAGGTTCAAGGTTCAAACCTTGACCTCTCCTTTTTATTTCTATTATTTATTTATTTTTATTCCTCTTACTTTCATGCTCTAAAGAGAATAATGCTCATATACTTATCTTAAAATTTCGTGGGTGTTACACAAACTTCCTATTTTATTTCTAGAAATTTTTATAATAAAAATTTCTCTTTAAAAAATTCCCTTCATGGTTGGCTATAAAAGAAAACTTTTATAAATTTAAATCTCTCTATTAAAACATGTGGATGATTACAATAAGGAAAGTTTTCTCCAAAATTAAAATCTTCCTTTCAATCTACAAATAAGGAAGGATATCAAATCTTTTTTTTAATCTTTTATAGAAATCTATAAAAGGAAAGATTTATAATTGTTAAAACTCACTTTTAAAACCTTGAGGTTGGTTACAAAAAAGGAAAGTTTTATCAAAAATTAAAATCTTACTTTTAATCTACAAATAAGGAAAGATATCAAACCTTTCTCTTAATCTTTTGTAGAAAGCTATAAAAGGAAAGATTTAAATTTTAAACTTTCTTTTAAAACCATGACTTCCACATAAAAAAAAATTAAAAAATAAAATCCTTTTTATTTTAATTGTGCTCGGCCACACCAAGCGTGGGTTCAAGCTAGGGCCGACCACCTCTTTAAACCATCTCACCTTGGTTTGGCCGGCCACCTTAAGGTGGGTATGGGTGGGTATAACACTTTATAAATAAGAGGCTACGACAGGGACTGAGAGGAGAAATTAGTTTTGGTCTCCTGATGAATTTGAGCTTCCCGTGTTCTCCCCGAACACCCAACTCGAGTTCATCAATAATAACTCATACCACTAAAGAGTTATTATTGAACTACCGCACCAATCCCGTATTACTATATCGGCTCCTTGTTATCATGAGTGTGTTAGTCTCCCTGCGTTTAATATATAGAATGTCTACTAATTAAATGAGTTACTGACAACTCACTTAATTAATATCTAGCTACAAAAGTAGTACCAATCAACCTTATCGTCATGTCGGACTAAGTCCACCTGCAGGGTTTACATGACAATGCTTATGAGCTCCTCTTGGGTACATCATCAACCTAGATTACTAGGACACAGTTTCCTTCTATAATCAACAACACGCACTATAAATAATATCATTTCCTACTTATCGAGCCTATTGATTTATCGAACTAAATCGCACCCTTTGATAAATCATAGAAATAAATATTAAGTATATGTGCTTGTTATTATATAAGGATTAAGAGCACACACTTCCATAATAACAGAGGTCTTGTTCTTTTATTTAGTCAATATAAAAAGAAACTTCCTCAAGTGGTCCTGCTCAATACACTCAGAGTGTACTAGTGTAACTTTATAGTCAAGATAAACTAATACCAAATTACACTACGACTATTCCAATGGTTTGTTCCTATGTATCTTAGTCGTGAGCTACTATTTATAATTTATAAGGAACTAATAACATGATCTTCTATGTGTGACACCACACACCATGTTATCTACAATATAAATTAATTGACCAACTACACATAGCATATAAATGTAGACATTTGACCAATATGATTCTTATAGATGTTTATACAAAAGCTAGGCTTTTAGTATACACTCTAATAGTTTTTGCATGCAAAGCTAACCTTGTAGGATATTCAATTACCCTACATGTCTATCTATTTCGCACTCCCGGTCTGTTCGGATAGGACATGATGTTAAAACATTTAAAGGATTATAGAGCACTGAAGTCTGCTAAAGAGTTGGGCCCATTATGTTTCCAAAAATCCTAGTGAAGAATTTTATGCTCAGACCATCATTCATCTCTAAAGTGCAGGGAAATCAGTTTGGGGGATTAGATTCAGAGAATCCTTACTTGCATCTCCTTGATTTCCACAGCTATTGCAACACACTGAGAGTTGAGGGGGGTTCTGGCTAATTCACTACAAATTATAGCCTTTCAATTCAATCTCAGAAGTAATGCAAAGGATTGGTTCAACATTCTACAGCCGAGAATCATTAGGACATGGGAAGAATTAGAAAGAAAATTTCTAAACAGATATTTCCCTCCTTAAAGAACTGCTCAGTTGAGGGATCAGATTCTGCATTTCAAGCAACATGATGAAGAAGCATTGCATCAAGCATGGGATAGGTACCTGTCAATTCTATATCAGTGTACACATCACGGTATTGAGAGTTGATTGGTTCTCCACATATTTTACATTGGACTCTCGTTCCAGAACAAGAGCCTTCTGGACACAACAGCTGGGGCGGCACTCATGAAAAAAAGTTTGGATGAAGCACAAGAAATCATCCATATGGTGGTGTCAAATCTCAGCGAGTGGTCAGGACAAGACGTAGTAAACTTATCTTTACACCAGGTCAAAATAGAAGAGGATATGGGAGTGTTAATGGATAAAAATAAATTAAGACACGTAGGGAACGAGGATCAGGTAGAATTAGAGGAATCCATCAATGTGTGGTCCAAGGATGTACAAAAAATGTTCCCTTGCTGTGGAGAGATCTTATTAAAATCATCGGGAGGTTTGATATCTACCTCAGCATCATGTATAGAGGAGGACTTGGATGATGATGATGACATTGAGGGAATGACTCAAGAAACTATGGGAGCGCCAGAAGAAGTTATGGTAAACAAAGAAGTACGGCTATTAGAACAGGAACTAGACTTGCCTGAGATTGCACCACCTCAAGTGGAGTTAAAGCCTCTGCCGCCTAACCTTAAATATACATTTCTTGGTCCAGATTCCACTTTCCTAGTAATAATTAACGCTAATTTGATGGAGATGGAGACTCAGAAATTGATCCAGGAGCTGAGAACGCACAGTTTTTATAACACTTAGCTTTGTTATACTAATTTCCATTGTTTTAATCTTTTAGCTAAGTAAAAAAAAATTAAAAAATAAGAATTTTTATTTTAAAACATTACTAAGCTTTTAATTTCATAGAAAACACTTAGCTTTTAGAATAAAATATTCATAAAATTGACTAAGTTTGAAAGTATTTGAATTTTCAATCATAGAAATCCCTTGACTAAGCTTTTTGCAAATACTTTAGTTGAATTTTGAAGGAGTCCTAAAGGGTGATTTTTGAAAAGATGTAAGAGTTTGGAAGTATAGCAAAAGTTTTAAAGTAACAGAAAAACATTCACATATTTAAAAATATTTAGGTTAAAAGGTTCTATTAGCAAAGAGGGAGTAGCTAAATGTTTAGTTAAGATTGTCCTTAAGTCATAGTATGAGTCAAATTAAATTATCCAATTTAATTTGATTAGGTATCAGAGCCCTAAAGTAATTTGATCAAGTATCAGAGCCTTAAAGTACAAGCATGCTTAAACTTCAAACTGAATATCCTCTTCCAACTGTCAAACCTTTAGCTACTTGCTGATTGCCTAGAGGGCAGCAGCTTTCACTTGGTTAGTCAAGTTAAGTCAATTGGTCCAGTTAGATTTTACTAAGGCTGGAAGACTTGACTTGATTACTATATATGATGTGTTTAATGCCCAGACTCATATTGATGCACAAATATAAGTATTCTTGAGCCCAGGCTGTACCCTATGCATCTCATGCCAATATAAGTTTTTCAAACACAAGCAAGGTATACCTAGGTGTTTGTGAGACGCTCTGGCTTAAATCTAGGGGAACATGATTTCTAGGGGAAAACGTATGCTAAATCCAAATTTTGAAAATTCTAAGAAATTGGAATTTTGAAATCATTATTTTTCCTAGAATTTTAAAAAAACTTTGAAATAAGAAAATAATATCTATTCTACCCAACACATTCCTATTTGCCTTCTAAGTGCACTGAACTCAAGTTCAGGTAAGGGTTTTGTGAAAATGTCTGCTAGGTTTGATTTGGACTCAACATGGTTGAGTACAATTTCACCCTTAGCTACGTGATCCCTTACAAAATGGTGTTTCACCTCTATGTGTTTAGTCCTAGAGTGGTGAATAGGATTTTTGGTCAGATTAATAGAACTAATATTATCAATAAAGATTTTTGTATTTTTATATTCTAGTTGATAGTCTTCAAGTGTATGCATCATCCATAAAAGTTGAGATGCACACTCTCCTAGGGCTATGTATTCGGCTTCTGTAGTAGATAAAGCAACACAGTGTTGCTTTCGGCTTGACCAACTCACTAGGCACTGACCAAGAATTTGGCAACTACCACTTGTACTTTTTCTGTCTAATTTGCACCCGACATAGTCTAAATCAGAATAGCCAGAAAGGTCAAAGGTGCAATTTCTAGGGTACCAAAGTCCTACATTAAGAGTGCCCTTAATATACATAAGTATCCTTTTAACATGTATTAGGTGTCACTCTTTTGCACAAGATTGGTATCTTGCGCACATACCAACTGCAAATAATATGTCTGGCCAATTTGCAGTTAGATAGAGTAAGCTACCTATTGCACTTCTATAGAATTTAGGATCTACTGGTTTTCCTTCTAGGTTAGAATCAATGTTAATATTAGTGGCCATTGGGGTATTTATGATTTTTGAATTATCCATACCAAATTTTTTAACTATTTCCTTAGCATATTTAGTTTGATAAATGTAGATTCCATCTTTCGATTGCTTAATTTGTAAACCTAGGAAAAAGTTAAGTTCCCCTATCAAGCTCATTTCAAATTCATTTTCCATTAGTTTGATAAATTCTTTTAAAAATTTAGTGTTAGTTGACCCAAAAACTATATCATCAACGTATATTTGGGCTATAAAAATGTCTTTTTCCAGGGTTTTAACAAATAATGTCTGATCTACTTGTCCTTGGTTAAAGCCTTCGGATATTAGGTAGCTAGACAATCGTTCATACCATGCCCTAGGGGCTTGTTTAAGTCCATATAATGCCTTTTTTAACTTAAATACATGATTAGGATAGTCTAAGTCCTCAAACCCTGGGGGTTGATTAATATAGACCTCTTCTTTTATAAATCCATTTAAAAAGACTGAATTGATATCCATTTGATATAATTTAAATCCTTTATGTGCAGCATAGGCTAACAACATTCTAATGGATTCTAGTCTAGCTAATGGAGCATAGGTTTCGTCATAGTCTAACCCTTCAACTTGACTAAACCCTTTGGCTACTAGTCTGACCTTATTTTTTACTATATCACCCTGATCATCCAATTTGTTCCTAAATACCCATTTGGTGTCAATTATGGACTTATCTATGGGTTTAGGTACAAGTTCCCAGACTTGGTTTCTATTAAATTGGGCTAATTCTTCCTGCATAGCAATAATCCAGTCTGGGTCAGGTAGGGCTTCTTCTATTGTCTTAGGTTCAATCTTAGAAATAAGGGCAATCTGACTTAAATTATTATAAGAGGATCTGGTTCTAACTCCTAGGTTTGGGTCACCCAAAATTTGGTCTGGTGGGTGAGAGGTACCTATCCTCGTTGGTCTTATATTTGTGTTAGAAGCTGGTTCTTCTGGTTTACTAATATTAGGTTGAATTTCATCGTCTTCTATAATTCTTGGATTAATGTCAATGTTTTCATTTACAATTTGTAGATTATTTTCTTCATCAAATATTACATTCGTTGTTTCTTCAACTTTTAGGGTGCTTTGATTATAGACTCTATAGGCCCTACTTGTTGTAAAATACCCTAAAAATATTCCTTGGTTTGATTTGGGTGTAAATTTTCCTAAGTAGTCTTTTGTATTTAAAATGTGGAATTTACATCCAAATACTTTTAGATAGCTTAAGTTGGGAATTTTATTGTAATAAAGTTCATAAGGAGTTTTATTTTGAATTTTGTTAATTAGAATTCTATTTTGAATATAATTTGCTGTATTAATGGCTTCAGCCCAAAATTGATGGTTTAAGTTATATTCATTTAACATAGTCCTAGCGGCTTCTTGTAAGGTTCAATTTTTGCGTTCTACTAGGCCATTTTGTTTGGGAGTCCTAGGACAGGAGTATTCATGTTTATACCCATTAATTTTACAGAATTGGGTAAATCTATGATTTTCAAATTCCCCTCCATGGTCACTTCTTATTCTTTTAATTTTTGTGTCTTTTTCATTTTCTATTAATATGAAAAAATTACAAAATGTTTCAAAGGTTTCATCTTTAGTTTTTAAGAATTTTACCCAGGTGAACCTAGAGTAATCATCAATTATTACTAAGCAATACTGGTTCTTGCTTAACTTGGCTCCATGTGAATCAAATAGGTCAAGGTGGAGGAGCTCAAGTAAAGAGTTGGTTCTTTCTAGATTTGTTGACTTGTGCGTTGACTTAGTTTGTTTTCCTTGTTGACAAGCATTACAGATTGAGTTTTCAATGAATTTTAGTTTGGGCAGACCTCTAACTAGACCATTATAACTCATTTTTGAAATGAGTCTAGTGTGAGTGTGACCCAGTCTTCTGTGCCACAAGTCAGTTTCCTCTTCTTGTGTTAGAAAACAATTTATTGAGGATGTTGGTAGATTAATTGAGTACATATTATTTTTACTAAGTCCCTTAAGTGTAATTTCAGGATTTTCAATATTTTTGACTAAACACCTAGCTTTGTCAAAGGTTACTAAGTATCCACTATCACACAATTGGCTTATACTTAGTAGATTAAAATTAAAATTTTCAACTAATAGAAATTTTCGAATAATAAAATCAGAACTAAGTTCTATATTACCTGTGCAGATTACCTTAAGTTGACTATCGTTGCCGAATGCAACTGATCCAAGATCCTTAGTTTTAGCTTTGTAAACTTCAATCTATCTCCAGTCATATGTCTGGAGCATCCTGATAGGATCCTTCGTACGGAGGCTAGAGAGGGGGGTGTGAATAGCCGACCCCAAATCATCGCGTTTCTACAAAACGTGTTAGCGCAGCGGAAAATAAACACAGAAACGAAAGGGAAAGAAGACAAACCTCAAACAAACCGATGTAACGAGGTTCGGAGATAAACTCCTACTCCTCGGCGTGTCCGTAAGGTGGACGAAGCCTATCAATCCGTCGATGGATGAGTCCCCGGAGAATCGGCTAATAAATGCTCCTTGTGAGTGGAGAAACCTCGCCACAATACTTGTAACAACAATAAAGGAGTACAAGGAAAGCAAGTAGCAAATACAATCAACAATATGAATGCAACACTCGCTTGCCTTCTCTGTTGATCGGAAGCGATGAAGCAGCAACTTCACAACCCAAACGCAGCAGCTGATCGACGACTGGAAGCTCACGCGAAGCTTCGCAAGCGAGCTCAACAAAGCTCAGAACCTCAGAGCACAGAAGCAGAAGCTTCAATCCAAGGAAGAAGAAGAAGTTCTTTGCAACGAAGCCCTGTAGCTCATTTTATACCTGCACCTGTGAAGAACCTGCAACGAAGATAGAAGACGCAGAACCTAGCCGTTGTCTCTCACAACGGCTAGATCCAGACCGATCAGGCTTCACCCGGATCGGTCTGGAGATTGCCTGATCGGTCGTGGGGACCGATCAGGCCCTGTGCTGATCGGTCCCCAGACCGATCAGAAGGCTTCACAGAGAGTTGCCCAACTCTATGTGTGGAATCTGATCGGTCCCCGGACCGATCAGACTCTATGTGGATCGGTCTCCATGACCGATCCACAGCCTTTCTCCTGAGCACTTTGCTGCCTACTGATCGGTCACCAGACCGATCAGTAACCGAACAGAGAGCTTCTGTTCGGTATCTGATCGGTCACCAGACCGATCAGAGCAAACAAAGTATCACTGGATCGGTCTGGTGACTGATCCAGAGCTTGGTTTTTGCCCAAACCAAGTCCCAAGTCTCCCAAACCAACATCCGGTCAACCTTGACCTGTTGGTACATCGTGCTTAGCATCCGGTCACTCCCTTGACATGTTAAGACTCCTCACCAAGTGTCCGGTCAATCCCTTTGACCCACTTGGACTTTCCTCTTCGTGTCAAGTATCCGGTCACTCCCTTGACCTACTTGACCTTCTCAACACCAGATGTCCGATCATCCTTGATCCATCTGGATTTTCCCTTGCCCGGCTTCACTCACCAGGACTTTCACCTAGCTTCACTCACTAGGGTTTTCACCTGGCTTCACTCACCAGGATTTCCAATCTGCCTGGCTTCACTCACCAGGACTTCCAAACTGCCTGGCTTCACTCACCAGGACTTTCCCGAATGCCTGGCTTCACTCACCAGGACTTTTACCTTCACCTAACTTCACTCACTAGGATTTTCACCTGGCTTCACTCACCAGGATTTCTCCGACTGCTTGGCTTCACTCACCAGGACTTTTCCCCATGCCAAACTCCTTATTTGGACTTTCCCCGTGCCAAGTCTTCTTACTTGGACTTTCCGCGTGCCAAGCTACCTGCTTGGACTTTTCCCCGTGCCATCCGTACTTGGACTTTTCCAGTGCCATGTCTCCATACTTGTACTTTTCGCGTGCCAAGCTCCCTGCTTGGACTTTTCCCGAATCAGGTCAACCTTGACCTAAGGTTGCTCCTACAATCTCCCAAACACCTATTCTTGTCAAACATCAAGAATACAACTCTCTTCTTGTCAAACATCGTCAAACATCAAAACACAACTCGAGTCAGGTCAACTCGAGTCAGGTCAACCAGGTCAACCTTGACCTAAGGTTGCACCAGCAATCTCCCCTATTTTGATGTTTGACAAAATCCAAAATCAAGTTAGGTTAACCCGATAACCTAACTTAGGTTTTCCAATGTTCTTCCTTGAACATTCTTCCAAAACCTACACTCTCCCCCTTGGGACATCTCTCCCCCTTTTTGACACACATCAAAAAGAGGGAATCAAGGTCAAAAGTTTCTTCCCAATGAAAGTCCCATACCTTTCATTGAAACCCTTAATTTCCCCCTTGATACTAAACACAACAATCAACTTAGTGACAATTCCTTATCATTAATCCTCAAAAGTCTTAAGGAGTAAAAACTCCCCCTTGACTAATAGGTAAAACTCCCCCTAAAGGCCAACTCCCCCTTGACCATTGCACCAACAATGTCTTGAAGAGTTTCAATCCTTTAGAGATCCGAAACTCAACTCCCAAAAACTGAAATTTCAGACATCCACAGTCGAAATTCAGCAAATTCAGCACGCCTGATCGGTCACCGGACCGATCAGGGACCCTCTAGATCGGTCCCCAGACCGATCCAGCCTTCCCTGGATCGGTCCAGTGACCGATCCAAGTTCAGATCAGGCGGTTTCTGATTTCTTCTCTCCAGAAATTCAGAAACTCACAACAAATTCCAGAAAATTCTAAAAATTGTGAAATTTTGAGGATACATTCCTCATACCATATACTATCAAGGAAAAATAGTTTTCTATGAAAATAACTTCCATTTTCAAATCTTGATACAAAGTTCAAAAACTTTGAAATAGTTCAAGTTTACCTCAACTTTGTATCAATTTGCTCAATGATGAATGCTATCACTAGAAAAGCTTCATCAAGGTTTTTCAAATCAGTTTTGAAATGATTTTAAACCCTTTAATTTACGACCACAATCTTAGGGCTATATGTGCATGACTTGTACATAAGCTTTCCCTATGATCCCCCAATCTCTTGAATTAGGCACATCTAGGTACAAGAACTATGTACCTTGATCCTAACTCATGATCCTAATATCTCACACACATCTAAAGTGTATCAAACACATCCAAGTCAATTTTGATGTGAGATATGGGTTTAGGTTATCTTAGGCTAAGTTCTCATGCATTTGCTAAACTACACTTTGATCTCAATATCAGAATGTGTTTTTATCCTTAAATCAAATTCATTGATTATTAATGCAAGAGATGATGACATGGCATGAAAAAATATCATAAATAAAAGCATGTGCCAATGTCATGATGTCATGGCATAAAGTATGAAACTTGAATAAAGCATGACATTTAGCTAACCTAAGCATTATCATGACATTTTAAATAATCATAAATTAAATATGATGTCATGACATGTCATATGGCAAACAATACATGACAAATAGCATATAAAGGTATAGAAAATACCTAATTCTAGCCTTAGTTGCCATTTTTGATAATTTTGATCATTTTGCCATAGGTTCTATATTCCTAAGTGTAATAGACCTCAAATCATATACCAAAGATGTTTAGATCACTATGTGCCAACTAGATTGACTCTAGAAAACTCCTCAAATTTGATTGGCACATTCTAATCACCTTAGGAATAATTGTTAATTTCATTTTCAAGGTTTGATTACCCCTTGAAAATTCCTCAAATGCCACCTTTTGCTATGAATAGATTAACTATCTATCCAAATAAGGTTGGCACACTCTAATCCATCTAGCGTGATGGAATCACGCTCCAAGGAACCCAATACCTATTGGAGCTCATTGGGTTCACTAAATATTCACTAGGGATGACTTCCCTAGCAACCCTTCTAATGACCCTCCTAGGCTTTGAAGCCTTGGTCATTTGGGACTCATCAAGATCAACTCTAGGGTTGACTCCCCTTGTGACCTTGGTGGTGGTCTTCCTAGCCCTAGATTTTGTTCCATAATCGAATGGAACATCATGGTAAGTGGGCTTGACCACCTGGGACTTAGGTTTGTGACCCAAACCTTTCTTGTCCTTGGACATTGGTTTTTGACCCTTAGAGCCTAGAGATGACTTCTCCAAATTCTTAAGAGCCTTTTCCAAAGTATCAAGTCTTGACCTCAAGACTTGATTTTCCTTCTCTAATACCTCAAGCTTTAATTTATCATTATCCTTGAGGTATTTCTAGGCATATGTCTAGATGATTTGGGATTTATACCTAGGTTCTCCTTAACCTTAGATGAGTTAATCCTAGTGTTATCATTTCTAGCATTGTCCTTACCTAGACTAACATGCTTGGCACCTAAGCACATATATCGATTCCTAAGATTATCATGCTTATCATTCTTGACAATTGCAATAAAACTACTAGCATGAGTCTTATTATTATTGCAAGAATGTACCTTAAATGTTACCTTAGGGTTTGCCTTAGCTCCCCCTATCGACGTGCTCGGTCTCTTGTCCTTGTGAGATTGCCTCCCCCTTGGACATTGACTCCGATAATGTCCCCTTCGCTTGCATTGGAAGCACACCATGTGTTCCTTGCCCTTGCGTGTCGGGACTCCGGCTTCCTTGACCTTTGGCGCCGGTGGAGTCTTTCTAATCCTCTTTGGACATTTGCTCTTGTAGTGTCCAAATTCCCTACACTCAAAGCACATTATGTGTAATTTGCTAGAAATTAAAATGCTTGAGTTACCTTGGTTTGAGGATGGATGAAAGCTCTCTTCTTCATCCCTTCCGGAGGTAGAAGCTTCTTCTTGCACCAATCTTGAAGAAGAACTCTCCTCCTCTTCTTCCATAGATGTTGAGTAGCCCTCAACTTCTAATTCCTTACCTCCATGATGTGAGCTACTTGGCTCACTTGACTCCTCTTCATGACTTGAATTGGAGCTCTCCTTATGGAACTTAGCCAAGTTGTTCCACAACTCCTTGGCATTGTTGTATCCACCTATCTTACACAAGATATCACTAGGTAATGAAAATTCAAGGATTTTCATTACCTCGTCGTTGATTGTGGATTGGTGGATTTGTTCTTTCGTCCACTTCTTTTTCTTGAGAAGTTCTCCCTTTCTATCCACCGGAGGAATAAAACCTACTTGTACACAATTCCAATTTGCTAGGTTAGTCATAAGAAAATACTTCATTCTTACCTTCCAATACGCGAAGTCGCAGCACTCGTAGAAGGGTGGAATCATGATGTCTTCTCCGAGTCGATCCATTCTCTAGCTTGTCCTCCCCCGGGTGTTAATCCGATGATAAGCAACCTTTCTCTGATACCACTTGATAGGATCCTTCGTACGGAGGCTAGAGAGGGGGGTGTGAATAGCCGACCCCAAATCGTCGCGTTTCTACAAAACGTGTTAGCGCAGCGGAAAATAAACACAGAAATGAAAGGGAAAGAAGACAAACCTCAAACAAACCGATGTAACGACGTTCGGAGATAAACTCCTACTCCTCTGCGTGTCCATAAGGTGGACGAAGCCTATCAATCCGTCGGTGGATGAGTCCCCGGAGAACCGGCTAATAAATGCTCCTTGTGGGTGGAGAAACCTCGCCACAATACTTGTAACAACAAGAAAGGAGTACAAGGAAAGCAAGTAGCAAATACAAACAACAATATGAATGCAACACTCGCTTGCCTTCTCTGTCGATCGGAAGCGATGAAGCAGCAACTTCACAACCCAAACGCAGCAGCTGATCGACGACTGGAAGCTCACGCGAAGCTTCGCAAGCGAGCTCAACAAAGCTCAGAACCTCAGAGCACAGAAGCAGAAGCTTCAATCCAAGGAAGAAGAAGAAGTTCTTAGCAACGAAGCCCTGTAGCTCATTTTATACCTGCGCCTGTGAAGAACCTGCAACGAAGATAGAAGACGCAGAACCTAGCCGTTGTCTCTCACAACGGCTAGATCCAGACCGATCAGGCTTCACCCTGATCGGTCTGGAGCTTGCCTGATCGGTCGTGGGGACCGATCAGGCCCTGTGCTGATCGGTCCCCAGACCGATCAGAAGGCTTCACAGAGAGTTGCCCAACTCTCTGTGTGGAATCTGATCCGGGGACGACCGATCAGGCTCTGTGCTGATCGGTCCCCAGACCGATCACCTCTTTCTCTGAGCCTCTGTCGCCTACTAATCGGTCACCAGACCGATCAGTAACCGAACAGAGAGCTTCTGTTCGGTATCTGATTGGTCACCAGACCGATCAGAGCAAACAAAGTATCACTGGATCGGTCTGGTGACTGATCCAGAGCTTGGTTTTTGCCCAAACCAAGTCCCAAGTCTCCCAAACCAACATCCGGTCAACCTTGACCTGTTGGTATATCGTGCTTAGCATCCGATCACTCCCTTGACCTGTTAAGACTCCTCACCAAGTGTCCGGTCAATCCCTTTGACCCACTTAGACTTTCCTCTTCGTGTCAAGTATCCGGTCACTCCCTTGACCTACTTGACCTTCTCAACACCAGATGTCCGATCATGCTTGATCCATCTGGATTTTCCCTTGCCCGGCTTCACTCACCAGGACTTTTACCTAGCTTCACTCACTAGGGTTTTCACCTGGCTTCACTCACCAGGATTTCCAATCTGAATGGCTTCACTCACCAGGACTTCCAAACTGCCTGGCTTCACTCACCAGGCCTTTCCCGAATGCCTGGCTTCACTCACCAGGACTTTTACCTTCACCTAACTTCACTCACTAGGATTTTCACCTGGCTTCACTCACCAGGATTTCTCCGACTGCTTGGCTTCACTCACTAGGACTTTTCCCCGTGCCAAACTCCCTGTTTGGACTTTCCCCGTGCCAAGTCTCCATACTTGGACTTTCCGCGTGCCAAGCTACCTGCTTGGACTTTTCCCCGTGCCAAGTCTCCTTACTTGGACTTTTCCAGTGCCAAGTCTCCATACTTGGACTTTTCGCATGCCAAGCTCCCTGCTTGGACTTTTCCCGAATCAGGTCAACCTTGACCTAAGGTTGCACCTACAATCTCCCAAACACCTATTCTTGTCAAACATCAATAATACAACTCTCTTCTCGTCAAACATCAAAACACAACTCGAGTCAGGTCAACTCGAGTCAGGTCAACCAGGTCAACCTTGACCTAAGGTTGCACCAACACATCCACTATCCAACATCCATTGATCCAACTCCTACACATAAAGTGAATGAATTGATTTCTTTTTAATGGATTAAAAGATAGTTTGACTGAAGTAGACTCCCTAGTTTTTCATTTCACCCATTCTATGTTGATAATTAGTTAATCCTATGGGTGATTGTGAGATGGATGACCAGGTTAATTAAAGGATTTTAAAATTTTTAATGTGTTTGAAAAATAGGTTAAAGATTTTAAAAGATTTCAAAATAATTTTGAAATTAAGTTATTTAAGAGATTTTTTTTTTAAAGTAATTAATTTTTAAAGGATTTTTAAAATAATTAATTTTCAAAGGATTTTTAAAATAATTTTGAAATTAATTTTCAAAGGATTTTTAAAATAATTAATTTTCAAAGGATTTTTATAATAATTAATTTTCAAAGGAATTTTAAAATAATTTTGAAATTAATTTTCAAAGGATTTTAAAATAATTTTGAAATTAATTTTCAAAGGATTTTTAAAATAATTTTGAAATTAATTAAGTGATTATAGAATTTGAGTTAATTATAGTTATGAGTTTAATTTGAATTTTAAATTCCTTAGTCATCTCACCCGTTCTAAATTTTCAATCAGGTATTCCTATAGTTGTTGTGAGATGAATTATAGTTCAATTTTAAGGATTTGATTTAACTTTATGTCAAATTCAGGTTTAGCTTTGGATTCAACAAGCAGACATTTTTGGATAAAATTTTGGGCTATGGTGAGTCGCAATGACATCATTAAAGTAACCATACCTTCGAGGTTTTCCAAATAGTCCTACCCATTAAACTTAGTACTAAACCTTGGTCTAACTAGTTAGGATCCATTTAAGGGTAGCTTCGGTCAATTCCACTTGGCCAAATGCACCAGGTCGAAGCCATATCTTCCTAGACATGCGATGCCCAAGCTTCCCCAACATACTATCATCCAAAAACTTCACCAGTACCGTGGGTCAAGTTAAACCAAGCCCGTTTTAACCTAACCTTAATTACCCTGCCGGGTAGTCTAATCTTGTTTACCCATTTCGGGTACATTAAGTTCGGTTACCCTGTCGGGTAAGGGGGTGCCAGCTATTCTGGATCCTCCTTCTATTGAATTTTGTATTTTCAAATTTTAATTTAATTTTAAATTTTAAATTTTAATTTGTAATTTTAATTTAATTTTGAATTTTAAATTTGTAATTTTTAATTTAATTTCAAATTTTAAATTTGTATTTTGAATTTTAAATTTGTGAATTTTTAATTTAATTTCGAATTTTAAATTTGTATTTTGAATTTTGAATTTGTGAACTTTGTATTATGAATTTGTGAATTTTTAATTTAATTTTGAATTTTAAATTTGTATTTTAAATTTGTATTTTGAATTTAGAATTTTTGAATTTTAATTTAATTTCGAATTTTTATTTTAATTTGAAGTTAATTTTGAATTTTTATTTTAATTATTTTTCTACTGGCTCCCCCTGGATCATAGCCTCGATATGGCCTATCGAGGTAGTGTATTTGATCTTTCGGGACCCAGTATTAACCAAGTTGGACTTGGGGACCCATGCTTGGATTACTTTTCTATTTGGTTTGTTAATTAACGATAAATATGATTTGTATTTCTTTTTAGTCTTATATCCTAGCCTAGTCCTATTGTAAACGGCCCTTTGTGTTCCAAGAATTAGGTCAAGATTCTTGGAACCTAAGGAAAACTGTTCTAAAGTCAACTTCAAATCCATGATATGATTTTTCAGACTGGAATTATATTCGTCAAATTTTTGAACTTGAGTTGAGTTTCCAGTCTGAACTAGGTCAAACAAGGTTTTGGAGTTAATCACTTCTTTAAGGACTGTTACTTCCTTTAGAAGTGATTTTACTTTTAAATTTGATTTAGCTAATTTACGAAGTAAATAATTAACTAAGTTATTAAGTCTAGGAATACGTACAGAGGGATCGGGCCCTTCGGAAACGGATACAGATCCGTGGCTTCGCTCGGACTCGGCCTCCGACTCGCTCTCGCTTTCGGACGCGTCGATCTGGTCCCAGGCCATTAGCGCAAGAAGGCTCGTCTGTTCGAGCTCGTCGTCGGTGTCTTCTTTTGAGGATTCGTCCCAAGTTGCCTTCAGCACCTTCTTCTTTCTTTGCCTTTTTGCGTCCTTCTGATTTGGGCAGTTGGCCTTAATGTGCCCTTTTTGATTACACACATAGCAGGTCACCTCGAATTTTGCTTTAGAATTTGGTTGGGCCTCCCTCGATTGGACTGCCTTCTTTAGATCTCTCTTGTTGAAGCCCTTCTTCTTCTTGTAGAGCTTCTTCACGAGGTTCACCATCTCGGTTGTAATTTCATCGTCTTCATCGTTAGAGTCTGGTTCATCTTCCGACTCCGGTTCAGTTCTTCGTCGTGATCTCGGTTCCCGTGTTCGACTGGTACCTGCAACCAACGCAATACCCTTCTCGGTTGGCTATGCATTAGTCTGTTCATGAAGTTCAAATTCACCAAACAATTCATCTAACTTTAAAGAAGACAAGTCCTTGGAAACTTTGTAGGCATCTACCATTAATGCCCACAATGTGTTCCTCGGAATCGAGTTTAGAGCATACCTTATGACATCCCGATTCTCTATCTTCTGCCTGATTGCGTGAAGGGAGTTGAGGATGCCTTGGATTCTTGCGTGTAGGGAACTCGTCGTCTCGCCTTCCTGCATCTTCAGATTATATAACTTATTAAGTAAAAGGTCTCTTTTACTTACCTTGGTGTCGACGGTGCCTTCGTGGAGTTCGATCAGCTTCTCCCAGAGCTCCTTTGCGGAAGAGAACGGGCCGACTCTGTTGAGCTCCTCCTTGGTAAGACCGCACTGGAGGGTGCAGGTAGCTTTAGCGTCGGCTTCCACCTTTTTGATTAGAGATGGTTCCCAATTCTCGCAGGGTGTAGGTTTGCCGTCGTCATCGGATGGTAGTTGTAGTCCCGTCTTGATGATCATTCAGGTTTCGAACTGGATCTTCAGATAAGTCTCCATTCGTCCCTTCCAGTAACCGAAATCCTCTCCGGAGAAAAGCGGGGGATGCACTGTACTGAAACCCTCTTGTTGGGCCATTTGTAATATGCAACTCAAAAACAACGAATATATGTTCCAAGACTAAGTCTTGGATTAGTAGTGTGGGAATAAAGAATAATAATGAAAACGAACTCGAGTGGTGTTGCACCAACTTCGAGCAAACTGATTGAAAAAGAATTAGAATATAGCAAAAAAAGCTAATTCTAACTTGACTCCGAAAATCTGAAAACACCACGAAAATTTGTTTTGAAAGATGGTTGCACCAATTCAAAACGACCCCGCTCTGATACCAATTGTTGGATCGAGAAGCGCTAGAGGGGGGGGGGGGGTGAATAGCGCTCGCAACTATTTCGTTTGAATTATCAGAATCGTTAGATTTAAAACGTACGAGTAAATGCAGCAGAAATTAAGTAAAGAGACACAGACACGAAGGAGTTACTTCGTTCGGAGCCTAAGGCGACTCCTACTCGAAGGCCCGCGATCCTTGATCGGTTTCAGTTAAAATATACCACCAACAACGTAAAATTGAAAAGACTGAGCTCCGGGTCGTCGGGGTGTTCTTGCAGCACTTCGGGATGGTCGAATTCGCAGCACGTTGCACAAGATTGCTTGAGAAAGTGTTGAAGAGGGCTGCTGGTCGAAACCCCTTATAAAGGGTGTTCAAGGCGCCTTCTACTGTTCACCAAGGCGCCTTGAATGAGACGAGTCAGCCACGGAGATAAAGGCTGAACTGGTCAAACCTTATCAGGTTCAAGGCGCCTTCCACTGTTCACCAAGGTGCCTTCATCAAGCTGTCCAAGGCGCCTTGGCTTCCTTCAAGGCGCCTCCACGCTTGCTTCGCAGACAGCTTAAGTTTTGCAACCGAGGCGCCTCCAAGCTCCATAGAGGCACCTCGGTACTGTTCATCCGAGGCTAATTTTGTACTTTGGTCCCTACAAGATATGTTAATCCCAAAAATACCCTGCAGCACAAAGTTAGCACAAAACAACAATATGAATATGATAAATATGAAGTTTGACAGTCATCGGACTGTCTGAGTCTGACTTCGGGTTTCCACCCGGAAACCCTAGGTCGACCTGACGCCTACTGTTCCCTCTACGGGGAACGCATCCTCACCTACTCCACTCAGGAGATTTACCTGTTGCCAGTACGATCCTCCAGATCGACTGGACTTTTGCTCAGCACTCGACGCTTCCGGACTTTCTGCTGGACATCCGCTTCCCGGCTAGTCCAGTCTTTCACCTGGTTCGCAACACCAGGACTTTCCACTTAGGGTTACCACCCCCTAGAACTTTTGCCTGAAGCCCTCGACCTGCCAAGACTTTCCGCATAGGGTTACTACCTCCTATGACCTAGGGTTACCACCCCCTAGGGTTTTACCTTGCCTAACCGCAGCTAGTACTTTCCTGAAACACTCAACAAAGCTGTCAGATCACAAAACACCTTAACTTTGAATCCTTTACCATTATCAAAACTCGGGTTCGATCGTCGGATGCTTCCCGCACCAACAAAGCTAGCCTCTCGGAGCTGAAATCTTTGATTCAATGATGCAATCAAACAGTTTGGTTTCATCAAGAATGAATATGAACCTTGTGTCTACAAGAAGGTTGTAGGGGGCATAGTTGTCTTCCTGATATTGTATGTGGATGGCATACTACTCATTGGGAAAGACATCCTTTTGCTACAGTCTGTCAAGACTTGGCTAGGGACAAGTTTCTCAATGAAGGACTTAGGTGAAGCATCCCGCATTCTAGGGGTACAGATCTATAGAGATAGATCTAAGAGATTGCTTGGCCTACGTCAGAGTACATACATTGACAAGGTACTCCTTCGGTTTGCCATGCAGAACTCCAAGAAGGGATTTTTACCGATGTCACATGCCGTGAGTCTTTCGAAGACTCAAGGTCCCTCTTCTAGAGAAGAGTGAGACCGCATGGATCATATCCCTTATGCCTCAGCCATAGGATCTATCATGTACGCCATGCTATGTACTCGACCTGATGTCTCGTATGCTTTGAGCATGACGTGCAGATACCAGTCAGATCCAGGTGAAAGTCACTGGATAGCGGTCAAGAATATTCTTAAGTACTTAAAAGGACTAAGGAATATTTCTTGATATATGGAGGCGATGACGAGCTAGCTGTAAAGGGTTACAGTGATGCTAGCTTCCAGACCGACCAGGATGATTATCGATCGCAGTCAGGGTTCGTATTTTGCATAAATGGTGGTGTTGTGAGCTGGAAGAGTTTGAAGCAGGACACAGTAGCTGATTCTACGACAGAGGCCGAGTACATTGCTGCATCAGAGGCAGCAAAGGAGGCAGTTTGGATCCGCAAGTTCATCACTGAACTTGGGGTTGTTCCTAGTATCGCTGACCCTATTGAGCTCTATTGTGACAACAATGGAGCTATAGCACAGGCGAAGGAACCTCGCTCACACCAGCGGACCAAACACATACTACGGCGCTTCCATCTCATTCGAGAGATTATCGAGAGAGGAGATGTGATGATTTGCAGAGTACCCACAGAGGTTAACATCGCAGATCCCTTGACCAAGGCTTTAGCACAGAGAAAGCATGATGGCCACACTAGGTCATTAGGGCTTAGAGCATAGAGTGATTGGCACTAGTGCTAGTCGGAGATTGTTAGTTAGAGCTCTAAAGCCAATCTTTTGATTATTGTATTATGGACTTGTTGTATCATATTCTTATATAAATAAAGGCGTTTATTTTGGTTATTATACTTACTTGTATTGGTGCCAAATAAACTAAGTATAATAGCGTCCTTGAGTAGAAGGTTCTTACCTATATCAATCGATTGGTTGAATCGATACTGAGATGATATAGGGAACACTACTCTTAATCATTCCAAGTCGAGTATTAACATTTAGGGACAATGTTAATGCAATAAGACTAGCATGTAGGTTAACTCGATGACTTGATCTCATAAGTCATGGATATAGAGATATCAAGTTAACACATGGGTATGCGTTGGAGAATGTATACTGAATGACCCGCCATGAAAAAGTATCATGGATCGTTATATGAGTATCATATACTTTCTCATGTGGCTATTAGTATGACTACTAGTCCTTAGACCTGAAGTCACCATGATTCCCTACATAAGGAGTTATGTACTTTGGTTTCGTCAAACGTCACCCATAACTGGGTGGACAATAAAGGCGATTACTAGGTATGTAACGAATTATGCAGAGGGATGTAAGTGATATAGATGGGATCTATCCCTCCTATATGACGGGAGAGACATCGATATTCTTGATAGAGTGAGACCACGAAGTGCATGGTCATGCCCAAATGAGTCAATATGAGATATTGAGCTCATTTGATTTAGTGAGTCTACTTGGAGTTCAAGATTTAGATTGGTCAGAGGATGACACGGTCTATGCCTCACATTGATCAATCTAGATGTCTAGGATAGAAGGACACTTATCATATATTGTGAGGAGTCACAATTAGTAGTCACAAGGTGAAGTTGGATCTCAACATTCTTATAACTTGGGTAGTAATGATGTGTTGCTAGATACCGCTCATTACTTATACTTCTAAATTGGTTTAGGAGCATTGTCAACGTTATAAGAACCTATAGGGTCACACACAAAGGACAATTAGATGGAGATTAGGTTCATATGATGAACCAAGAGGATTAGATTCATGTGATGAATCAAATTGGATTAAGAGTAATCCTAATTGGGCTAATTGAGTTGGACTCAATTTGATTCATGTGTTCAATGAGTCTAATTTAGATTATGACTAACTGAATCAATTTAATTAAATGAATTAGATTTATTATATTAAATTGGCTTGAATCATATGGTTGGATTAGATCAATCATGGTAGTTATAATGTCAAGTTTGACTTGACTTGAGAGGAAGAGGAAAAGTCAAGTTTGACTTGACTTTATGCCACATCATTTGTGAGTTGGCATTAAGTGCCCAATAATGGTGTTACACATCATCATGTTTAGAACATGTGTGTGCCACCTCATGGAGGTTACAAATCTCCTCCTCATTTTAATGGCCACATTAAATGAGAGGAGGTTACAATAGTGGCCGGCCACTTATTGTGATGAATGGAATTCATTTTTCATTCAAGGCTTTTTTCCATCTTCTTCCTCTTGCTCTCATTCTCTTCTCCCTCTCCTTCTCCTTGGCCGAACACTTCATAGGTGCTAGCACACCTTTTGTTTGGCCTCTCCACCTAGTTTGTTCGTGTGGATACTTCTAGAGGATCGTACGCTTGACGGTCTTGAGATCCGGCGAACCGTTGGACGAGCGGGATTGCGAAGGGCATCACATCGAGGGTAACTTCCTCCTCCTAGTGTAGATCTAGATGTAAGAAACTCGTACTCGTAAAATTTTGTTTTATTTTACTTCTCACGGATCCGGTGGCTTGGGGTTCGGGGTTTCCGCAACATGAAAAAGCGGTTTTTGCGGCCCGAAATTCCCAACATTTTCCACCTCATTTGTGAGTTGGCATTAAGTGGCCAATAATGGTGTTACACATCATCATGTTTAGCACATGTGTGTGCCACCTCATGGAGGTTACAAATCTCCTCTTTAATGGCCACATTAAATGAGAATGGAGGTTACAACTCCATTGAGTGGCCGGCCACTTATTGTGAGGAATGAAAAATGATTTTTCATTCAAGCCAATTGATTCCTTCTTCTTCCTCACCTGTCTTCTTGCTCTCCCTCTCCTCCTCTTTTCCGTGACTGATCTAAGGTGCTAGCACACCTTTGTTTGGTCTTCTCCACCTAGTTTGTTCGTGTGGATACATCTAGGGGATCGTACGCTTGACGATCTAGAGATCCGGCTAACCGTTGGACGAGCGGGATTGCGAAGGGTATCGCATCGAGGGTAAATTCCTTCTCTAGTGTAGATCTAGGCTTTAGTAAACTCGTATTCGAATTTTTTTTTTTATAAACTTCACACGGATCTGGTGGCATGGGAGATTCAGGGTTTCCGCAACGCGAAAAAGCGGTTTTTACGGACTGAAAATCCCAACACCTCCCTCCTCCTTTCCACCGAAACAAACCCCTCCTTCCTCACCATTGCCGAACCAAGCAAGAAGGTTTTCTCTCTAGGAAAAGCTTCACAACCAAGGTTACTTCTCTTAGGGAATTAAGCGAGAGATGTAAGTATCTCCTCACCTGTAGTACAATAGTTTTCGTACGCTTTATGTTTAAAGATTTTTGGAAAAAAAACATAGGGATTTCCTTGCAAGTTTCAGCCAAGATGAGGAGTTGTGGTCACTTATGGTTGTAAAGTTTACAATTCATGCTACATGTTGTATAAATAAAACCTAGAACTTTACTTTAGGTTACGGCCAAGATGGAACATAGGGTTTAGATCAAAGTGTTGAACCCTAAACATGATTGTTTATGCTCCTTCATGATACATGATTTATTACATGTTGTTAGTTAAGTTTTCATGCTACATGTTGTACAAATAAAACCTAGAACCACACCTTAGGTTTCGGCCAAGATGGAACATGAGGTTTAGATCAAAGTGTTGAAACCTAACATACTTGTTTATGCTCCTTCATGATACATGATTTATTACATGTTGTTAGTTAAGTTTTCATGCTACATGTTGTACAAATAAAACCTAGAACCTCACCTTAGGTTTCGGCCAAGATGGAACATAAGGTTTAGAGCAAAGTATTGAAACCTAAACATGCTTGTTTATGCTCCTTCATGATACATGATCTATTACATGTAGTTTGTTAAGTTTTCATGTTATATGATGTATAAACAAAACCTAGAGTCTTACCTTAGGTTTCGGCCAAGGATGAACACAAGGTCAAGGGCAAGATTTTGAAATCTAACCATGCTTGTTTTATGCTTCCTCATGATGTATGATTTCCTATGCAATGTTAGGTTAAATTTCCATGGCTTATGTTGTATGAAAAACCTAGAAACACCACCTTGAGGTTTCGGCCAAGGTTGAATATTAGAGTTAGAACCTCACTTATGGTTACCAAAGGACTCACTTGCTATGCTATGTAGGTTGCAAAAGTCTCATGCTTTTAATTGATTAAAGGAAATTTAAAACATGCCTTCATGTTTCGGCCTAGTTAAGAAGAAGGAGGTTAAGAAGCTACCTAGGGTTCCTAAGGTCTTACATGCTATGAATAATGATTATGAAGACTTAGGTAGTTGATTTCATGTATCCATGTTGTGTTGAAAAGCTATGATGTATGTTTATATGTTTCGGCCAAGCATGATTTAGGGCTTGTAGGAAGTTTCAAAAACCTTAATCATGTATGATGTTGACCCTTATGATATGATATGAATTTTTGTGTCACCATGTTAATTTATATGTGCATTTCATGTTATCATGTTATGTTTTTATGAGATGCTATATAATGTGCACTTCATGTTATCATGTTATGTTTTTATGATATGCTATATGTTATGTGCACTTGGTGCCATCATGCTATGTTTATGCAAGGCTTATGTAAGATGAAAAGCCTAAGAGATGCTTCCCTTAAGTTGGGATCAAGAGCACTCTTCATGATATGACAAGAATATGAATGTTATGAAATGACAAGAACATGATATGTTATGATATGACATGATATGACATGATATGACATGCTATTTTACTTTGTATGGCTTGTACCAAGGGTGGGCTCCTCAAGCGCCCCTAGGTCGATGGTCTATGAAATGGGCCTAGTAAAAGGGATGAGCTCCTAAGTTGCCCCTAGGTCGATGGTCTATGAAACGGGCCTAGTTCCTAGTAGGTTCAAGATTAGCTACATTGGATCTATTTAGGATGCGCGCATTTATGTATGTATGTGGTACAAAGCCGGTGT
Source organism: Zingiber officinale (assembly GCF_018446385.1). Classification (NCBI taxonomy): domain Eukaryota; kingdom Viridiplantae; phylum Streptophyta; class Magnoliopsida; order Zingiberales; family Zingiberaceae; genus Zingiber; species Zingiber officinale. Next base: position 14,960,464 of record NC_056004.1, read on the forward strand.
AACGCCCCGCCTTCTACTGACTAAGCTGTAAGGCCGGGGGTTACTTACATTATCTAACTATGGTGTGCGGGAAGCTGCACTAATTCAAAATTTCTACTAATTGCTATAAAATCTGGAATTTATATTCGAAATACACTTTTATTGTTGTACATATGCTAAAGAAGGGAACCTAAACTTTCTATTTGATCAAGGAGCTGAAATCAGACTTTCCAATCGATCGGCTGATCGATTGGAGCTCCTTGCTCGATCCACTGATCGATTCAACGTGCTACTGTGCACGGAGGGCAATTCTGAATCGATCGGCTGATCGATCCAGCTTGGCCAATTGATCTGATAATCGACTCAGAGGCTCTCTGTTCGCGGAAATTAAATTCCCGATCGATCGGCTGATCGATCCATGGCCGATCGATCAGCTGATAGATTCATCAGCTCTCTGTACGCGGCAGATCACTTCCCAATCGATCGGCTGATCGATTGGGGACCCTCCAATCGATCGACTGATCGATTGGAGCTCTGATTTCTGCTGCATTTCAGTAATTTCGTGTACAACACGAGTGTATCAACCAATGACCATTATAATATTACTAAGCATGACATGATTCATAACTTACCGACTAACATCAAGGTAGCTAGAAGTCTAGGCATAATATAGTGCATACTTTCACAATTCATAACATTTAGAGATTCAAAAGGTGCGTAAAATAAAATATAAGGAGTTCTAATCCTTTTAAACTTGCTAGTCTCCAAGGGTCTTTAATCCAAGTTCCTTCTCACACACATCTTATTGCATTGCCCTCCAGCCTCCGCTAATCCATCTACCCTTTACCTTTATTTGCAGTATAAGGAAAAGGAAACTATAAGCTTGGGAACTTAGTATGAACCATCTACCTCACAAAACATGCATTCAATGAAATCATGCTTTTAAAAGATGTTATTTGAAATACATGCTGATGATCATACTGAAAATGCTAAAAACGTGGCATATGGACATGTAAGTCATTACAATCAAATACTGAACATAAAACTAATTGTTGTATCATCAAGGAAACTAAACCGATACATAAGCTAAGTTAAAACTTATGTTAGGTTAATGCTGAAGCTGAACTGTATTCACCTAACTGAGTTGTGATGCTTTGAAAACTACTTTCATAATAGATAAAAATAATAATCATGCTGCTGATGGACCTGACAACTGTACTTGCTATGCGCGATCCCTAACTAGAACCGAGGTAGCTAGTCCCGAATCCAGTAGGGTTTACTAGGTTATCTAAACCTAGGGATGACTATGGGAGCCCAACCCAAGGACAACTGAGAGTCCAGTACAGTGCCACTGATAAAAGTAAAATACTGTTCATAAACTGATTTATCTTATCTTGCTCTTTCTAGGTTATCTGAACCTAGAGCTAGGTTATTTGAACCTAGAGGCGACTATGGGAGCCCACCCATTGGACCGTAGTCCCATGCAAACTGAAGAAAGACTAAGTATGCTGTTTAAAATGCTTCTATGACATTTAACTGAACTATTAAAATGCCCACTGTAGCATATAACTGTCACTACAAAAAATTTGGACATTAGGACCACAATAATAGCAGCGGTTGATGAAGCAGTTGTAACAGCAGATCCAATAGAATCGGTCAAGTGTAACCGCTCCTAAAACCGCTTCAATTGAGATTTTTTTGATACGGTTGTCAAACCGTTGCTATTGGACACATATAGAACCGGTTATTAGAACCGCTCCTATAAGTTCATTTTAGAAGCGGTTTAGAACCGCTCCTATAAGTTCCTTTTAGAAGCGGTTTAGAACCGCTCCTATAAGTTCCTTTTAGAAGCGGTTCAAACCGCTTCTAAAAGGAACTTATGACCACTCCTAAAGGGTACATACGAGATTAATAAAAAACCATGTTCGCATCTCATATTATTTTCACAATTCCAGCAAACCTTTCTATTTCGGCGACCCTCTTTGTTCCAGCGACCTTCTCTTTTCTATCGACCATCTATGTTCCAGCGATCCTCTCTATTATAGCGACACATCAGATTAATTGCACCCTAGCATCATCCTTCGACATTCACATCATAAATCGCCTTTGATTTTGTTTCTCGAGGTAATTTCTTGGTTTAGTTTTCGTATGGTGACAATGTTTTTATATATTAATGGTGATAAAAATTATAATCGATTAGGGTTTAATTTGTGTTGGCCGGTAGATTTGTAAATTTTTCCAATGAATCCCTTAATTTGATTTTTTTTTCTACAAGTTATCCGTATTATTTTTCAAGTTTATTATTGTAGTTTGCTTACAACGTGTCTATGATGCTAAGCTTCATTTTTATATTTAGTAATTGTATATATATATATGTTTGTTGAATTCTTGGAAATTTTATCTACGAAGTTTCTTTAATTTTTGATAAATCTTGCTTCAATGTTTTAACTTTTATAAATTATTGAACAACATCAAATTATGCAGAAGCAATGGATGGCTGCGCCACATGGCAGTCTTGAGTATCGGGTGGGAATCCTATATTTTTTGCGTTATGCATTTGGTGATGCGGCTCAAGATGTCACGAGACCATGCCCTTGTTGCAAATGCATAAATTCATTGAGTCATGATCGTGAGACAGTACACGAACATCTGATGATAAATGGTATTTTACAAGATTATCGCATCTGGAATTTTCATGAAGAAAAACTAATTGTACAAGATCATGATAACAAAGAACTTCATTATTCAGTGCAACAAGTTTCTGAAGTAACTAGCCATGAACCGATGGTACAAGAAATGCTGCATGATGCATTTGGAATTCATGAAGGATCTACAAGTAATGAAAATTACATTGGAGCATCAACGAGTCATACACCGATGGAGTCTAATGTTAAAGATTTCTATCGACTAATTGAGGAAGGGAAACAACAGCTATATACCGGATGCACAAAGTTTTCTAAACTGTCGTTCCTTGTTGAGTTATTTCAACTGAAAGTGAATGGAAAATGGAGTGATAAGTCATTTACAGCATTGTTGGACTTCCTTCGTCGAGTACTTCCATCTGAAGCTTAAGTGCCTAAGTCATTTTATGAAGCAAAGAAATTAATTTCTAGTTTAGGACTTCATTATGAAAAAATACATGCTTGTCCAAATGATTGCATGTTTTATTGGGGGGAAAATGAGAATTAACAGGCTTGCAAAGTGTGTAACCTTCCAAGATGGAAAAATTTGCAGAAATCATCAAGGAGATCGTATAAAGGTGGAAAAAAACGTCTTGAAGTTAAAATCCAGCCAAAGTCTTTTGGTATTTTCCATTGAAACCAAGATTGCAACGGTTATTCATGTCATCTAAGACGTCTGAAAATATGCAATGGCATTTCAAAAAACATGTTTCAGATGGAAATCTAAGGCATCCAGCTGATTCTCGAGCATGGAAGGAATTTGATGAACGTCATTATGAATTTGCGTCTGATCCTAGAAACGTACGCTTGGGACTCGCCGCTGATGGGTTTAATCCATTTAAAAATCAAAGCACTTCACATAGTACTTGGCCTATTGTCCTGATGCCTTACAATTTGCCACCTTGGGAATGCATGAAGCCTTATTCTATTATTTTATCCACCCTTATTCCTGGTCCAAAAGCACCTGGCAATGATATCGATATATATTTGCGCCCCCCTATTGACTGAATTGAAAGATTTATGGGAAAATGGAATTGCCACATTTGATGCTTGTGAAAAAAAAATGTTTCAAATGCGGGCTGCATTACTTTGGACAGTTAGTGATTTTCCTGGTTTGGGTTGTTTGTCTGGATGGAATACATATGCCAAGAATGCATGTCCAACTTGTGCTGATAATACAGATGCAGTGTACCTAAAACATGGCAAAAAGTGGTCATTCAGAGGGCATCGTCGTTTTCTACCACCAGATTCAGAAATGCGAACAATGCCAAGTTATGGCAAACCAGAGTTACGTGAGTTAGATTTGGCACCATTGTCTGGATCTGACGTTCTACGAATGACCTTAAACAAGAATGTGATTTTTGGTAAGAGTAATGCATCAAAACCAAATGTGAGAATAAAAACAGGATCAATTGAACAAATGTGGAGAAAACAAAGCATATTTTTTAGCCTTCCATACTGGGAATTTAATTTGATCCGACATAATTTGGACCCTATGCATATTGAAAAAAATGTTTGCGACAATATTGTTGGAACACTTTTAGATGATTCCAACAAGAGCAAAGATAATTATGCAACGCGTAGAGACTTAAAGAATTTGGGTATTATGAAACAATTATGGCCCCGGGCACATTCAGATGGTAGAGAGTATTTGCCACCTGCATGTTACTCTATGTGTAAAGATGAAAAAAAGATATTTTGTTCTGTATTGAAAGATATTCGTGTTCCTGATGGTATGTCATCTGATATCTCAAAGTGTGTGGATGTTGGACGTTGTAGGATTATGGGCTTGAAAAGCCATGATTGTCATATTATGATGGAACAATTCCTTCCAATTGCTCTTCGTCGCATGCTGTCGAAAAAGGTAACTGCTCCACTTATTATGTTGTGTGAATATTTTAGAACAGTATGTGCAAATACCCTACAAGAAGATGAATTACAAAAGGCTGAAGAAGGAGTTATTTTGGTTTTATGTCAATTAGAGAGAATATTTCCACCATCTTTTTTCACAATAATGGTTCATTTGGTGGTACATTTAGCGTATGAAGCAAGAATTGCTGGGCCTGTACATTATCGGTGGATGTACCCAATAGAAAGATATCTGGGGAAACTTAAAAATTTTGTTAGAAATAAAGCACGACCTGAGGCCAACATTGCAGAGGCATATTTAGCAGATGAATGTGTTGTGTTTTGTTCTCATTATGTAGATGGTAACATCTCATTAAACAATCCCGGAACACAACATAAAGAGACACCAAATGATGAGTTTCCCACACTCTCGATGTTTCCACATGTAGGGCGACCAACAAAAGGGCTTCAAGTAGTTACCTTAGATGACAAAACTCTAACTCAAGCTCATAGATATATTCTCTCTAATTGTACAGTGTTGCAACCATATCGTGAGTAAGTAATACTATTTTTTTGATTTTTTGCATAATATTTTTGTAACGCCCGCCCTCCCTGCTACCCTAAGTGACGGGGCTACGATACTCTACGTATTAATTTTTCTTTTTAAACAGCGGAAGACTTAAAATAATTTTTCATAGTTTTAATAAAAACTTTTCTTTTAAATTTCTTTTGAACTATACTATCACATGGCATCAAAATCATAACATCAAATCCAGTGGAACCATAATGTCAAGCCACACATGTTTAGGTATCACAAGTCATAAAATACCAATGCATAGTTCTTTAAAGAAACTTTAAGCAGGTTCTTATTTATTTGGTTGCCTAGCCACTGCCACACACATCTTCGTTGCCCCTCCTGCTGCTCCTTTAACTCATCCAGCTTTTTCCTTTATCTGTGGTACAAGGAAAGTAAGCTATGAGCACTCATGGCTCAGTAAGTTCCTTTCCTACTCACTAAAACCAACAATCAGCACATAATCAAGAATATATCAACAAGTCATAATCTCAACTAATCATAGCATAACATAGCATTCTATTCAAGCATATCATGCATCATAATATAATCACAACTAGTCATGGCATATCAAACATCATCATGGCCGAAACATATACATAGTGCATTGCATAAAACATAGCTAGACATGGCATAACAAACAAGTACCATGGTATATCAAAGTATGGCCGAAACATGTATATCAAAGCATCATACTATGGCCGAAACATGTACATCAAGGCATCATCATATCCATGGCCGAAATCTATATATCAAGCATCAACATATCTATGGCCGAAACATGTCTATAAGGTATAGCATGAACATAACATAATCATACCTTATCATGGCATATCATAATCAAGAGCATAACATGAAACATAGCATAATCATAAGGTGTATGCAGTATGATTTTGGAAAACATGTATCCGAAAAACATGTGTATGTCTCATGATCTTTAAAACCATTTTCTTTTACATATACATACTTGAAAATAATCTCAACATAAGGGGAATCCCGGCTATGTACCACTTACATATTGCGCGCAACCTTGTAGGTCCAAGGTAGCAAGTCTTGAACCCTACGAGGCAAACATACTAGGCCCTTAGTCCTAGGGGCACTTAGGAGCCCATCCCTAACGAGGTCCTTAGCCCCCGAGGCGCTTATGGAGCCCACCCTTGGTACAAGCCACTAACACAAAAAGTAAAATACATGTCATACATATCATGTCATAAAAGTATGCATCACTTAGGCATACATCATATCATAAAGGTATGCATCACTTAGGCATACATCATGTCATAAAGGTATGCATCACTTAGGCATACATCACATCATAAAGGTATGCATCACTTAGGCATACATCATGTCATAACAATATGCATCACTTAGGCATAGATCATAAAAACATGCATATCTTAAGCATAAAGCATATCATCAAGCATGCATGATTTAACCACATAGCATATCATGAAAGCATGCATATTTTAAGTACTAAACATAGCATCAAAGCATGCATAATTTAACCACATATCATAACATAAGCATGCATAATTTTTAAGCACATAGCATATCATCAAGCATGCATATTTTATCCACATAGCATATCATAAAAGCATGCATATTTTAAGCACAAAGCATATCATATCATAAAAGCATGCATATCATATCATAAGTCATAAATCACAAGCATACATATTAAGTATAAGGTTGTATCTTGTGATGATCCTATCATAGGAAACATGGTATCATATTTATCTTGGTTCTAAGCTTCCTAAACCCTTGTGGCCGAAACCCTTTAGAGCTCAATTTAGGTTAAACACAACATCCAAGCATGTGGCACCTAAATTATCATCATAACATTTTCATAGGAAGCATTATAAACATGATTAACTTAGTTTCTAAGTTCTTCAAGTCCCTAATTTCATGTGGCCGAAACCTTAAGGTGTGAAACAAGGTTCCATATGACATAAAAGCATGGACAACTTTAAATCATATTTATAACATTTTTACCAAGGAACAAGGTAAACACATTTGACACATTTGAATTAGTTCCTAAGTTCTTTAAGCCCTTAACATATGTCATGGCCGAAATTTAACAAGTTCTCATTAGGGCTACAAACAAGCATACAAGCATGTGAACTTGAACTAACATTATGTATAAATTCATACAAGGCATCATACAATAGTTATGGCCGAAACATACCCTAGCATCATTTTAGGTCATAAAACAACATATAGCAATTGAACCTTGGCTTTCTACTTACCATATTTCATGTAGAGTGACATGAGCATATTTAATTTAAGTCCTAGGGTTTCTAGGGCATCTATTCCTTCATGACCGAAACATTCAAGGGTTCATTTAGGTCATGGAAAAATTATACAAGCATGTGAAACAATCAACACATTATCCTATTTTCATAAGAAGTACTTTTAACACATTTGGTTTCATTTCTAAGGCCTCTAGGTCTTTTAAACCCTACTTGGCCGAAACTCACAGAATATAAACTTGCTTCAAATAGCCTAAAATCATGAGAATTTATACAAGTTTCATAGCATGTATAAAGACAAGCATAATGAGTATACATATGAATTGTGTCTTAGGCTTTCTAGGTTTCTTTTTCTCTTTCTCTTTATTTTTTTCTCATGGCCGAAACCTACCATTCTTTAGCTAGGTTCTTAAGTGACCTAAAGCATGAAAAACCTAAGTAAGTTTCATGGCAAAAGGTTACTAAGAAACATATATACAAATTGGTTCATGAATAAACTAGGACCTTTGTGGTCATACATGTTATATGTCATGCAACTAATTTTTCTACACCCTAATTAAGCATGAGGGCATTAAACAACTTTCATATCATAATATCACAGAGGTCTTGAGCATATTAGAATTTGTTCAAGCTTTTCTAACTATCCATCTTATCATAGCTGAAAATCTAAACTAAGGGTTCATGAATTTCTAGCAATGTACAACATGCAATTCTTTAAGAGAACTCTATATTCTATCATACAAACATGGTTATTTAAATTTAAAGGTCTTCCTAACCCTAAGCCCTTTCCTTGGCCGAAACATATAAATGGATTTCTTTGGTTCCAAATAACTTTCAAGCAAGAAAACCAATAAAAACTCTTAGTAATTCATGGGAGAAATTTTGTACTAGTTTAGTTAAACAATATTTTTTTTCCTAACCTCCTTAACATATTTTTGGCCGAAATTCTAGGGTTAGGTACTCCTCTAATCAAGCATCATTTAAGTATAAAAACATGAAGAAAATCTTTCCTACATAGCATAGAAATAATATCATGAAATAAGGACTTATTTAAACCATCCTAGATTTGAAAACCCTTTCTTTAGCCGAATTTTCTTAAATTCTTTTCTAGGTTTTCTAATCCTTATAAAATCTGAAAATCACATAAAAGCCTTGTACCACAGGTGAGGGGAAGCTTACATCCTTTTCGCTTGTGGATCTAAGGTATGGTGAAGAGGAAGTAGCCTCTTCTTCTAGTTCCTTTCCCTTGATTCCTTTGCTAGGTCCTCCTTGTATCTTAGGCTTTCTTAGGGAAAATTTGGCTTTGGGGCCGAAGATGGAGGAGAGGGGCTGTGGTGTTCTCGGTGAGGGAGAGGATGAATGAGAGAAATGAGAGAAAAATAACATCCTCTCTTTACATTTTCTCTTTTATGTTAAGGGGGAAGAGGTAGCAAACTTAGTTTTTGCTTTCCTTCTCCCTTAGCCTTTTTTTCTATTTTATTTTCATTTTTATTTATTTATTTATCCTCATCATTCATGGTGAAATAAGGGGGAATGAATCCCCTTAATTCCTCTTTAAGTTTCGGCAAAATCAAAGAGGAAGAGGGAGAGGAAGGGAGGAAGGCAAGTTGCCTTTCTCTTGCTCTTTTCTTGTTTCCTTTTGGCTAGCTTTTACTCTTACCTTTATCATGAGTTTCCCTCCTTTGCTATCAACATCTTCTCTCTATCCCAATTGGTTTCTACTAATTAATTCTATGAAATATAATATAAGAGGTTCAAGGTTCAATCCTTGACCTTCGCTTCTTTTTATTTCATTTTATTTCTTTTTGCTCAACCCACTTCCTATTATTTTTCTAAGGCAAAATCCCACATTCATATATTTATCTTAAAAGCTTAGTGGGTGTTACAATTTTATTGTTTTATGATCAATAATTTGTTTTAATTATATATTAATGTTGATATTGAACAGTGAAATAAAAAATGAATTGAAGAGAAGACATAGATATGGCCAACGCACAAGTAATTCTCAGTTGGATGACATGGTTAGAATGCAATTTCCAGAATGGTTTGCAAGACGAGTAAGTAATATATGTGATTTATTTTATATTACAAATTTTTAATAAATGGACTTGTTAATTTTTTTACTGTAAAAATTATATGTGTACCTTACAGGTTGATCGAGCAAATGAACGAATCGATGACTTAGATCTTCGGGTGCTTTCGCGTGGTCCAAATCCAGTAGCATTTAGTTATCATGGGTTCAACATAAATGGTTTTGCATTTCGCACGGTGGAATCTGAAACAAACGAAAAAGGTCCAGAATAGTGGGGTTATGGTGCAGGCGATGCATGATAATGATGATCATGAGTCAATCTATTATGGTCGACTAACTGATGTCATCTCACATGATTATGGTGGTCGTGGACGAATTGTTCTTTTTCGATGCGATTGGGTTAACACTACTACAGGTTTCAAAATTGATCCATTTGGATTTTCAATGTTGAATTTTTCACGCTTGATACATACAGGAGAACGTGAGGAACATGAACCTTTTATTTTGGCTACGCAAGCTCAAATGGTTTATTATGTTCGTGATCCAAAGGAGGAGGATTGGTACTGCGCCATTCGTCACACACCAAGAGATACGTATAACATGGGCAATAAAGATGATATGGATATGATGCATTTTATTCATAATAAATTTTCTAATATGGAATCAATATTAGGTGATGTAAATAGAGTAGATGTTGAATTAATTAGAACTGATGTAGAGGGCTCAATAGTTGATGTTCTTCCAGTTGTGAACAATGAAACAGATGATGAAAGCTTTAGTTAATTTTTGTGTTTTCGTTCATTATTCTAAAGCTCAATCAATAAGAATTTTTTCTAATGTATTGTGAGTACAAATCAATATGGGAAAAGGGAATTGTTACTTATTTGAACTCTCCATGAACTCAGTTGTAATCTCTTGGAAATCATAATTCTGAAAATGAAGTGAAGGTGTTCTGCTGAGTTTTATTTCAGCAACCACAGAATTATTTGCTGAATCTGATTTCTGAAATGAAAGCTGATTTCTAATTTCTATATCTGATTTTTGAGCAATTACAATTCAGAAATTGAGAAACCTGTTTTCAAAGTGTTGTTGTTGAGTTGCCATTGTGCCAATTTGGAGGAATATGTGCAGGTTTATGGAAGGCAATTTCAGAAATCAGAATTTATTTCTCAATCTGATTTCTAATACTGAATCTGATTTGTTTCAGAAATCAGAATTTATTTGCTGAATCTGATTTGTTTATGAATTTGATTTCTGATTTCTAATTTCTGATTTCTCAATCTGATTTCTAATTTCTTATGAAACCAGATTTCTGATGTTTAAAAGTACTCTAGTATTCAATTGTGGAAATGAAGTGAGTAAGTGTTATGTGCTAGTGATAAGTGGGCTTCTTTACTGGTTGGCCTTCTAAATCCACATGGGCATTGGATCGGTCAGCAGACCAATCCAGTGATACTATGGGTTTCCTGATCGGTCTGGTGACCGATCAGAAACAAAACAGTGGCTCACTGTAAGTTATCTGATCGGTCACCAGACCGATCAAGAAACGATCAGAGGCAAAGAAGGTAGGGGGATCGGTCTGGGGACCGATCCACCTATAGCCTGATCGGTCCACAGACCGATCAGGCGACTCCCAGACCGATCAGGTTGGAGCCTGATCGGTCCAGGTCTAGAATATTAATCAAAATTCCATTGCCTTAACATAATTTACATTCCCTATTTTTTAAAATTATTTTAATAAATTAAATTAATTAAACAAAATATGAATATTAATACAATAAAAATAAGACTCCACCCAAATTTCACATTCCCGCACCCAAATTTCACATTCCCGCTATTAATTCCCTCCCCTCACATTACCTTAACATAATTTACATTCCCACTAAAGTCGCCTCGTCGCCTTCCACAGACCACAAACACACTCACCTTCATCCCATCGTCGACGAGCCTCCGACCTCCGCCTCTTCCTTCCGCCGCTGATTCCTTCCGCCGCTGTTTCTTTCATCCTCTGATTCCGATTTTTTATTATGTTGCTTAATATTGATTTTGGAAGCCTTCTACAGATTATTAGACCTATTTTCGAATCCTATCTGCTGTTAGAGTTTTTATACTTCAACCTCTCTTTGCCCTGTCTTTGATCCTTCGACTCTTTGCAGGTAAAGGCTTTTGCTTTTGGAATTTGTTTAGGGTTTTTTTTATGGGTTTTGTCAAAGGGATGAATCTCTTGATATAGGCAGTTCAAGTCAAAGGATGTTTGAGCAATGCCGAGACAAAATCACTTGCAATGTTCTTGATACTTTTTTATGGAATTTGAGAAGTATACAAATATCCTTGTAGCACTCTTTTATTAGCATTGTTTTGCAGTTACATTTATCAGGTTTGATGTAGTTCGTGTTGTTAGAGCTTCTGTTTTAGTTTTTTCCCCTTATTTTGTGATATAGTTTGAAAGAAATATATGGTGTACAAGGTCTAAAGTTTCCACGTCATTGATGATACTTGAGCCAATCATTTAGATGTTCTCAATTATGTTATCTTTCGGTCCCTTTGAATCTTCATCAAATCAGATTAATTTTGTATAACTTTTATATTGGTAAATATCACTAAAGAAGGCAGCATGATGAACAACATAGTTCTGTTTTCGTTAGTGTTTCTTTAGTGTTGTCGTCACCAACTCTATTTATGCTATTGTTTATAGTGATTTTCAGCTCAAGTAGGTCTTCAACCACTTCAACTAGATTAAATTTTTTTTGACAGAAATCTTTTCTTACAGCTACTAGAGTTATGCATTTTGACTAATACAATTCATTCCTTGTGTTTTTTTAATGCGGAACATTGTTTCTCTTTTGTTATTGATATCTGAGTTAATTATCTAGATGTTTTTTTAATGCAGAAAATTTGTTCTCTTTTGTTATTATGCTTGAACATTTTATGACAATTTCAGATTTTACACTTCAAACTTCATTCATATTTCTATATTGTGATTTGTAGGTAACTTTTGAAAATGGCAAACAAAAGAATGCGAAAGCTAATACAAAATAGCCAAAGACGATCTACGAGAGAAGAATCGAGTAATAGAGGAGTTGATCATGAAAATGAATCACAAGATACAACATCTCATTCACCATTAGAGCTACAAAATGAGGAGGTTAATGAGCAAGGTGAAAAATGTTTTTGGATATGAATAGAAAATTATTTTTTGCAACACTAAGTGAAAATTATATTTTTCAGATGAAAATGAGATCATGTCTTCATCCCAAGCTCAGAAAAGAAAACGTGGCAAGACTATTATGAGAGATATTCATGCATTACATCCCGATCATATGCTGGTAGTGAAATTCAATGAAAGGGGACAGCCTTACGGTGATCTACAACCGACTCTTGCAAATTTTATTGGGACTATTGCACGGAATGGAGTTGTGTTGCCCCTGAGCTTTTTAGATTGGAGAAAAATGCCGACAAATCGCTTGAATGATGCATGGAAACTTGTTACTGTAAGTTTACAAGATCATAATTTCAATTATGAATTTAAATCATGTACATATTTTATTTTATGTTTATAGGCACGTTTCTGTATCTCCAATTGCCATAGAAGAGTTATAATGCAAATGATGGGGGCTGCGTGGAGAAGGTGGAGGACCGAAGTGAAAGCTACATCTTATGATTCAAATACTCCACTAGAAGAGCTTGTTGCAATACAACCCATTCCTCATGGCTTGACACTTCAAACATGGGAAGTTTTATGTAACTATTGGAAGTCTACCGAGGTACAACTAGTATTAATAGTTTTTTATATATGTTATAGATGTTATAATTTCCTTATAAATTTTTGTGCCAGAAAACTTCAAAAATCAATAGAGAAAATGCGAACAAAAAGAAAGGGACTCATGCACAAGGACGCACTAATATTCCATCATTGGAATATAAATTTGTAAGAATCAAAATTATTTCTTTTCTTTCTTACAGTTAGTTTCACACTGCTTATTTACTGTTTTACACTTTAATGCTCTTATCCTTGAAGTTCCAAGGTTTTATGGGATTCTAGAAATTGATTACAAGCAATGTAATGTATATAGTTAGTTTTTGAAGAATTTATATAAATAGAATTTATTACTGTAAGTTGTTATTACTGTAATTTATATAATTACAACCAATGTAATTTATTACTGTTTTATTTTCTTTCTATAAGTTGTTATGCAAATAGAAGAATTTATGCTATTAATATTTGGTGCTAAATGTGGATTTGTTATCCTGTTAGTCTCAAGAAAATGGAAGAAAACCGAGTCGTATTGAAATACAACAATTGAGTCGAAGAAGTAGAAAGAAAGGAGGCGCCCTTATTGATGACGAGGCAATACGAATTGAGGTAATAATATATTTCACTTTTTAAGTCGACTTTTAAATATATTTTTATTCTATTAACAATTTATTTTCTTGTTAGAATATACTTAAAGAGACTGTGGATCGTCACCTTCAAGATAAACCTGAAGGAACACAACCAATAGAAGTCCATGAGGAGGCATTTCAGTAATAATATTTTTTTAATTTCATTTCATCTTTGTAAAAGCTGTTGCAAATGGTTCAACTTTAATTTTATTCAATATATAGTGAGGTTTTTGGACCCGAGCAATCTGGTCGGGTACGATGTTTAGGAGCTGGTGCACTGCCTAGTCAAGTGTTCCCAGAGCTATGTAAACGTAGCTCAATGTATTGACAAGACTATCACTCTAATTCAGATATGACGGACAAATTTAAGGAAATGGGAGAGAAAATTAAAGATATGGAGTTGCGAGAAGCACAACGACAAATGGAAATAGAGCAGATGAAAAGACAAATGAAAGAAAATGATCAATTCCAAAATTTTGCACGGGTAATGCTCAATATGATGTCGAGTAGTGCTGGAGGTTCTCATGGACCTGAATCATTACCGGCACAGGTAATAACATTAATAAAATAAAAGAATTTGTTTAAAATTATTTGTATAGTTAAGTACATGATAGCAAATTTATTTATTTTTGTAGATGGCAGCTATGCTTACAAATATTATGCAACAACAAGTTTCATCAACTGCAGAAGGAAATAGATGTAGATCCTCCCCATCACCAGAATCAAATAATAACTAGACAGGTTAGAAATTTTTAAATAGAAATGTTTTTGTTAAGATGAAGTTTTAGCAGCTCATCTTGTTTATCACAATTAAACTGGAAACAATTAAATTTTGAATTAGGTTCAAGGTCAAACTCCATTTTGTGACTCTATAAGTTTACTATTTTATCAAGTTAGTATATAGTCATTAAAGTCGTAAAGTATGACTTCATTAAAGTCTCAAAGTATGATTTTGGCTGATGTTAATTGCTTAGTGCGATGCCTTTTCTGGCTTCTTAAGCAGTAAGATCAAATCTTGCTTTGGTTATTGCATCAATCTTGATCATCTCTCAACTTAATTGAAATGCTATGTATGATAGCTCTGATTGGAGCTGTTAACTGTGAAAATTTACCTCACAGAAGTGACCTCTGCTGTACTGGTTCAGGAATTTGAATTGTTCAACCGAAAAAAAAAACCTTACCTAATTGATAAATTTATATTATTTGCTTGCTAGCAATATACTAGAACAATGTGCTCTTTTGTAACTTTATTTTTTGTATCTGCAGAATTTGACCCAACGATCATTATCTTTTTTGAACAAGCCTGGAATGTCTATATTGCTCCTTGAGATATTAAACTACAGACTACTTCCTCTATACAATGAGATATCCTTTACCATGGTCTCTCTAAAATTCTAAAAAAGTTGTTTATTCCTTATAGAATTTAACTTGGATATTTCATGGTTCATATTGAGTTTTGTTGATGATGGAAATCTTGTAGATCTACAATATCATATCTCACAACCTTGACTAGATAAGCATTGAACGAGTTAAAGTAGTTTATGAAGACCATGTATAGCTGCTTTGTGCCTTGATCTTGTCTAAATTTTCTATTTCATCCTGTATTGTATTTTTTTTCCAACTACTAAAGTCGCAAGGGTATTCATCATTCTTTATAGCTATATAGTCTTTTATGTCTTTTTCCCTTCTATATGTCTTTGCATTATTTGAAGTTTGCATTTTTTTGAAGGTTGCTATTGAAGGTTGGAGCAAATGCCTTTTGTCGCTTGAAGCAAATGTCTTTTGATGCTTTATTGGCGGAGAAAACTTGTTATTGAAGTTTCTATATATTTTGGGAATTAAAGAAAGGATTGTATTAGTGGTATAGTGTGGTGTTAAATGTATGTTATGAATATTTTGAACTTAAATATGAATATGACTTGTTTATTTGGTAATCCAAATTGTGTTATGAATATAAATTAGATTTGTGCAGTGAAATATTAATATTATCAATTGATTTAAATTGAGCATTCATTTTGGAAATCTATAGGTACAATATGATATAAAAGCAATTTTAAATATGGTAATTCTGTATATTTAGAGGCGGTTTAAAACTGCTCCTATAGATAGTGTCACTGTTGTATAATAAACTTATAGGATCGGTTACAACCGCATCTAAACGACTATTTTCTAAAATGGTTTACAAACGCCTCTAATAAATCATCCTTCTGTGTCGGTTTTAGACCTCTTCTAAAACGTCATTTTTAAATTGCAAAGTAAGTTATAAGACCGGTTTTAACTGTTTGTAAACGTTGACCTTCGGAATCGGTTACTAACCGCTCCTAAAGGTCCACCTTAAGGCAACCCATATTGATCTATATACGCGGTTACTACCCGCTCCTAAAGGCCCACCGTAAGACCGCTGCTATTGGTAAGCATTAGAAGCAGTTTATAAGTTTAAACCACCGGTCAGTATTACCGTTTCGGTTGCATTTAGCGTCGCCAACACCTGCACCGGTTTTGTAACCGGTGCAATAGGGTTAGCAGCGGTCGTAAACCGCTGGTATAGGCCTTGAAACACCGCTGCTAAACCCTTATTTTTTTGTAGTGTGTACTAGTCATTTTATCGAGCACTTGGTGTGCTCTAATTCTACATATGGCTGAACTAAGAATGTAGAAACATACGATTAGCTACTTATACTGCAGGTGAGGGGTTACTTACTTCATGCATTAAGTTTTCTTTCAATCCGATCGCTAGGTTTCCGGAGAAGAGGATCTCTTCGACGATCTGCTTACGTCTACGCGTTCTTCACGAGGAGAGGAGTGTCCTCGTATCGGAGTTGTTGCCAGAAGGTGCTCCTACGACCCTAGGGGTGGAACCCTAGTTCTCTTGGGCTTGTGCGCCGAGAGGGTGAGGAGGAGAGGGGCGGCGTCGGGTGAGGGTGAGGGAGAAGAGAATTTGTCGATCAAAATAATAATCTCCCTCTTAAATTCCCTATTTATTTTAAGTGATTAAGATAACCCAACTCGAACATAAATAAAATTTCTGTCCTCTTCTTTCAGCACACCCCTGCTGAGGCCCCTTGGTTACTAAAGTCATCTATAAATCGTATTGTCTAATAGGTCTCGGGTTCAATTCCCGCTTAGGCTATTTTACGTTTTTATTTAATTTTGTTATTTCTGCTACTCCAAAAATTCCATAAAAATATTCTAAAATTCCAGAAAAATAATAGAATATTTCTAAAATTTATTTGAGAATTTTTTGGCCATTACAATCCCCCATACCTTATAAAAAGTTTATCCTCGAACTTAAAATAAGTTTGGGTACTTCTGTCTCATATTAGCTTCTGTCTCCCAAGTTGCCTCTTCTGTTGTGTGATTTTTCCAAATGACTTTTACTAATGGTACCTCCTTGTTCCGTAATTTCTTAACTACTCGGTCTACTATCTGAATAGGCCGACTGTCATAGCTGAGGTCTTCGCGGACTTGTACCGACTGAGGCTCAATCACCTGGGTGGCATCTGGGATATGCTTCTTCAGCATAGAGACATGAAACACGTTATGGATAGCTGAAATCTCCTGGGGTAGCTCTAGCTCATATGCTACCTTGCCAACTCTTCTGGTGATAAGGTATGGTCCCACATATCTAGGACTTAATTTTCCCTTCTTCCCAAAACGCATTACTCCCTTCATGGGAGCCACTCGGAGGAATACTGTATCCCCAACTGAAAACTCTAAGGGTCAACGCCGTGTATCAGCATAGCTTTTCTGGCGGCTCTCAGCTGTCTCTATCCTCTGGCGGATCTACTGTATAGCTGTTGTGGTATCTGCTACTAGATCTGTCTGAAGTTCTAGTTCTTTCTGTTCACCACTTTCATACCAGCAAATTGGAGATCTACACCTCCGCCCATAGAGAGCCTCGTAGGGTGCCATGCCGATAGTGGCCGGATAGCTGTTGTTGTATGCAAATTCTGCAAAACTCAGATATTTGCACCAACTTCCCTTGAAGTCTAGGGCACACACTCGGAGCATATCTTTGAGTACCTGATTTACTCGCTCCGTCTGACCATCTATCTAAGGATGGAAAGCGGTGCTAAACTTTAACCTGGTGCCCAATGCTGACTGTACACACTCCCAGAAGTGTGACATGAATCTACTGTCTCTGTCCGAAATAATGGTCCGTGGAACTCCATGCAGTCTGACAATCTCCTTGAGATATAACTGAGCCAGCTGTTCCATGGAGTAGGATATCCTGATAGCTAAGAAGTGGGTTGATTTAGTCAACCTGTCGACTATTACCCAGATGGCATCAAAAACATTCGTGGTTCTAGGTTGCCCCACTATGAAATCCATGGAAATATCTTCCCACTTCCATTCTGGGATTTGAATAGGCTGCAAAGCTCCTCCTGGTCTCTAGTGTTCTGCCTTAACCCTCTGACAGGTCAGACAGATACTGACATATCTAGCGATGCCTCTTTTCATCCCAGGCCACCAAAAATGTATCTTTAGGCTTTGGTAGATCTTGGTGGAACCAGGATGCATCGCATAAGGAGTCCTGTGAGGCTCGTCTAGGATCTTCTTCCGTAGTTCCTCCTGATCCGGAACGCATAGTCTGTCACCAAAATACAATACCCCACTATCAGATACTCTGAACTCTCCACTTTCTGATTCTGCTAACCCTTGCATGATTTTCTGAATTTCAGGGTTCTGATCCTGAGCTGTCTGGATGTCACCAAGCAGGGTAGGTACTAATGTCATAGTAGAGAGCTGTCCAACTATAAGTTCGAGGTCGAACTCTGTGATTTCCTTTTGTAGGGGCAGTGACATGGCTACTAGGGATAGTAAGGTGGCACTGGACTTCCTGCTAAGTGCGTCTGCCACCTTGTTGGCCTTTCCTGGGTGGTAGAGGATGTCTATGTCATAGCCTTTGACCAGCTCAAGCCATCTGCACTGTCGCATATTCAGATCCTTCTGAGTGAAGAAGTACTTCAAACTCTGATGATCTGTATACACTCTGCACTGAGCTCCATACAAGTAGTGTCTCCAAATTTTGAGGGCGAAGACGACTGCTGCAAGCTCAAGGTCGTAAGTAGGGTAGTTCCTCTCATAGTCCTTGAGTTGTCTGGAGGCATAAGCGATCACCTTGCAATTTTGCATCAGTACTGCTCCTAGTCCCAATTTAGAGGCATCACTGTAAATATCAAAACTGTCTGTATTTTCTGGCAGAGCCAGAATGGGAGCACTGGTCAATCTTCTTTTTAGCTCGATGAAACTATTCTCACAATCCTCAGTCCATTGAAATTTTCTGTTCTTCTTGGTGAGAGCTGTCAGTGGGGAGGCTATCTTGGAGAAATCCTCTATAAATTTTCTGTAATAGCCTGCTAGTCCCAGAAAGCTTCTGATTTCACTAGCGTTCTTAGGTCTTTTCTGTTAGTTAGAGCTCTAGAGTCAATCATTTGATGATTGTTGTATGAACTCATTGTATCATATTCTTGTATATAAATAAAGATATTTGTTTTTGGTTATTATACTTACTTGTATTGGTACCAAATAACTAAGTATAATAGCGTCCTGAGTAGAAGGTTCTTACCTATATCAATCGATTGGTTGAATCGATAGTGAGATGGTATAGGGAATACTACTCTTAATCATTCCTAGTCGAGTATTAACATTCAGGGACAATGTTAATGCGACGAGACTAGCATGTAGGTCAACTCGATGACTTGATCTCACAAGTCATGGATATAGAGATATCAAGTTGGCACATGGGTATGCATTGGAGAATGTGTACTGAATGACCCGCAATGAGAAAGTATCATGGATCGTTATATGAGTGTCATATACTTTCTCATGTGGCTATTATTATGACTACTAGTCCTTTGACCTGAAGTTGCCATGGTTCCCTACATTAGGAGTTACGTACTTTGGTTTCGTCAAACGTCACCCGTAACTGGGTGGACTATAAAGGTGATTACTGGGTATGTAACAAATTATGCGGAGGGATGTGAGTGATGTAGATGGGATCTATCCATCCTATATGACAGGAGAGACATCAATATTCTTGATAGAGTAAGACCACTAAGTGCATGACCATGCCTAAATGAGTCAATATAAGATATTGAGCTCATTTGATTGAGTGAGTCTACTGGGAGTTCAAGATTTTGATTGATTAGAGGATGACACGGTCTATGCCTCATATTGATCAATCTAGATGTCTTGGATAGAAGGACACTTGTCATATATTGTGAGGACTCACAATTAGTAGTCACAAGGTGATGTTGGATCTCAACATTCTTGTAACTTGGGTAGTAATGATGCGTTTCTAGATACCGCTCATTACTTATGCTTCTAAATGGGTTTAGGAGCATTGCCAACGTTACAAGAACCTATAGGGTCACACACAAAGGGCAATTAGATGGAGATTAGGTTCATTTGATGAACCTAAAGGATTAGGTTCATGTGATGAACCAAAGTGGATTAAGAGTAATCCAAGTTAGGCTAATTGAGTTGGACTCAATTTGGTTCATGTGTTAAGTGAGTCTAATTTGGACTTAGACCCATTTAACTAATTTAATTCAATGAAGTTTGACTTGACCAAATGCCACCTCATGGGACACGGTCTATGCCTCATATTGATCAATCTAGATGTCTTGGAAAGATGGACACTTGTCATATATTGTGAGGAGTCACAATTAGTAGTCACAAGGTGATGTTGGATCTCAATATTCTTGTAACTTGGGTAGTAATGATGTGTTTCTAGATACCGCTCATTACTTATGCTTCTAAATGGGTTTAGGAGCATTCTCAACGTTACAAGAACCTATAGGGTCACACACAAAAGGCAATTAGATGGAGATTAGGTTCATTTGATGAACCTAAAGGATTAGGTTCATGTGATGAACCTAAAGGATTAGGTTCATGTGATGAACCAAATTGGATTAAGAGTAATCCAAGTTAGGCTAATTGAGTTGGACTCAATTTGGTTCATGTGTTAAGTGAGTCTAATTTGGACTTAGACTCATTAAATTAATTTAATTCAATGAATAGAGATTCATTAAATTAAAATTGACTTGAACCCATGGTTAGATTAGATCAACCAAGTGAGAGAAGTGGTCAAGTTTGACTTGACTTAAGTAGGAAGATGAAGAGTCAAGTTTTGACTTGACTTTGACTTGACCAATGCCACATCATCAAGGCTTCTTCATTTGGTCAAGTTTGACTTGACCAAATGCCACCTCATGGGAGTTACCAAGAGTGGTGACTCTTGATATTCCATGGGGCTTACAAGCCTTGAAGTGGCCGACCACTTTTAGTGGGGAATGAATTCATTTTTCATTCATGCTAATTGATTTCATCTTCTTCCTCTAGCTCTCAATTTTCTTCTCCCTCTCCTCCCTTGGCCGAACACTTTTAAGGTGCTAGCACACCTTTTTTGTTTGGCCTCTCCATCTCTTGCTTGTGTGGATACACATAGAGGAGTATCTACCTTGATATTCTTGAGATCCGATGAACTTTGGACGAGCGGGATTAGTGAGGGCATCGCATCAAGGGTAAAAGTTCTTCTCCTTTGTAGATCTAGTTTAGATCTAGGCTTAGAAACTCGTACGTGAAGTTTTTATGAAATTTTTACTTCGCACGGATCCGTGGCATGGGGGTTTCGGGGTTTCCGCAACGCAAAAAGCGGTTTTTGCGGCCCGAAAAACCCAACAGTGGTATCAGAGCCACGTGTGATGTCTTGTACGAGTTTAATTTATATTTTTATGAAAAATAGCAGATCTGTAAGTTTCTATGAATTTTCTAATTTTATAGTTTTTATGGGTAATTTTCTCGTAGAAGCGAAGCACTAGTGTTTAGACACTTGTAGGCTTCGACTACAGAGAAGATTTTTCCGAAACGGCAAGGTTTCGCCCCAAAATGTTTTGGTACTGCGGGCTAAGGTGCTGTTGGATCACTAAGGAACACTCGCGATGGTTATATCGCGGGTAGGGGTACTGCCCCTAACCCCGCAAGGGGATTCGTTCCGCGATTGCGCCCGAAAACCGCTAATCGGGACCGCTAGGAATTGTTTACTCATAAAAATTGTAAAATAGTATTAAAATTATAGAAAAATTATCGAAATTACATAATTTAGAATTATGTATAATTTGTGATGGTCATGACCCCAAAAGACCCAATTTGATTGGAATATTTGTGTTGTAATTCATAATACGGCTTGTGTGCCGTCATGTGATTGTGCGTGTTGTATATCTGATTCGCGACCTGCGCGTCGTGCCTTCCTTCATTTATATTCTTGTTGTAAATAGTTTAGACTTGAATATAACTCGAGTTTCACCCTTTTGTAATGTACAAAATGAGCCGGTGGATGGTCCACTCGAGACGGAGCTACGAGGAGGGCGCGAGCAACACAAGGTGGTCAAAGGGAGGAGCTTGAAGAAGCTGTTGACCCTAGGTTGACCATGCGATCTTCTCATTGGCTTGAGAAGATTGTTAGTTAGAGCCCTAGAGCCAATCATTTGATGATTGTATGGACTCATGTATATCATATTCTTGTATATATATTAAGGCATTTGGTTATTATGCTTATTTGTATTAGTGCCAAAAAGACTAAGTATAATAGCGTCCTTGAGTAGAAGATTCATACATATATCAATCGATTAGTTGAATCGATAGTGAGATGATATAGGAAACACTACTCTAAATCATTACTAGTCGAGTATTAACATTCAGGGACAATGTTAATGCAATAAGCCTAGCATGTAGGTCAGCTCGATGACTTGATCTCACAAGTCATGGATATTGAGATATCAAGCTGACACATGGGTATACATTGGAGAATGTATACTGAATGACCCGCCATGAGAAAGTATCATGGATCGTTATATGAGTGTCATATACTTTCTCATGTGGATATTAGTATGACTATTAGTCCTTAGATCTGAAGTCACCATGGATCCCTACATAAGGAGTTATGTACTTTGGTTTCGTCAAACGTCACCCGTAACAGGGTGGACTATAAAGGCGATTACTGGGTATGTAACAAATTATGCAGAGGGATGTGAGTGATGTAGATGGGATCTACCCCTCCCATATGACGGGAGCGACATCAATATTCTTGATAGAGTTAGACCACGAAGTGCATGGCCATGCCCAAATGAGTCAACATTAGATGTTGAGCTCATTTGATCGAGTGAGTCTACTTGGAATTCAAGATTTAGATTGATTAAGGGATGACACGATCTATGCCTCATATTGATCAATCTAGATGTCTAGGATAGAACAACAATGTCACATATTGTGAGGAGTCACAATTAGTAGTCACAAGGTGATGTTGGATCTCAACATTTCTTGTAACTTGGGTAGCAATGATGTATTGCTAGATGCCGCTCATTTCTTATGTTTCTAAAGGAGTTTAGAAACATTGCCAACGTTACAAGAACCTATTGGGTCACACACAAAGAACAAGTGGATGGAGATTAGGTTCATATGATGAACCAATTGGATTAGGTTCATATGATGCACCAAAGATTGGATTCAAATTAGACTTATTGAGTTAGACTCAATTAGATTTAATTGTTGAATGAGTCTAATTTAAATTTGATTCATTGAGTCAATTTATATTAATGAATTGAGATTCATTAAATTGAAATTGACTTGAATCAAAGGTTGGATTTAACTCAACAAGGAAGACAATTGGTCAAGTTTGACTTGACCAAGTAGTAGTTGAAACATCAAGTTTGACTTGATATATTGCCACATCATAAGGATGACTCATCCTTGCCACATCACATGCCACCTCATGGAGGTTACAACACCTCCCTAGCCATTTAATGTGGCTGGCCACATTAAATGAGGGAGTTATGTGTGTGGCCGGCCACACTAAAGATTGAATGGTTTTCATTTAGTGTGTATTGATGTGTGGTAATTGTATCATCTTCTTCCTTGCTTCTTCCTTCTCTTCTCTTGCTGTTGCCGTGACTTCCATGGTGTGGAGAAGGTGGTTGAGTGAATTCCAAGAGCAAAGGAAGAGTGAATGTCACAAAGGAAGGATACTACTAGTGAGTGTATAAGATTTTCTTTTGTATCTTCTTCTTTTCTTCCTTTCCAATCCCATTCGAGAGCTCTAGAAAGTGCTAGCACACTTGGGGCTCTCTTCTCCATCCTTTGAGTGTGAGAGACACTCCTTGTTCGTGTGGATATCATTAGAGGAGTGTCTACGTTGACACTCTCGAGATCCGGCGTACCGTTGGACGAGCGGGATTTGCGAGGGCACGCTTCAAGGGTAAAAATTCTTAACATGTAGATCTAGGAGTAGATCTAAAATGTTTTTCAAACTCGTATTTGGTTTTCGAAAAAAAATATTTACCTTGCATGGATCCGTTGGCCTTGGGTGATTCGGGGTTTCCGCGACGCGAAAAGCGGTTTTCACGGCCCGAAAAACCCAACAGTGGTATCAGAGCCACGTGCAAGGCTTGTACGAGTTTATTTTTTGGTTTTATGAAAACTAAAGTTTCTGTAATTTTCTTTAAAATTATGATTTTTATAGTTTTTATGGGTAATTTTTCGTAGAAGCGATGTACAAGTGTCTCGGCACTTGTAGGCTTCGGCTACCGGAAAGAATTTTCCAAAACGGCTTCGTTTTGCCCCAAATCTGTTTGGGACAGCGGGCTTGGGTGCCATTAGATTGCAAAGGAGCAACTCACAATGGTTAGATCGTGGGTAGGGGTACTGCCCCTAACCCCGCAAGGGGATTTGCTCCGCGATTGCACCCGAAATCGCTAAAATCGAACCTGCCGGGAAGATTTTTCCGAAACGGCAATGTCTCGACCCAAATCATTTTGGGACAGCGAGTTTGGGCGCTGTTGGATCGCAAAGGAACCCTCGCGATGGTTAGATCGCGGGTAGGGGCGCTGCCCTTGGCCGGCGCAAGGGGATCCGTTCCGCGATTGGGTCCGAAACCGCTAAACGGGACCGCCGGGAAATTTTACTCGTAAAAATTGTAAAAATTATTTTTAAAAATTATAGAAAATTATGAAAATATATAATTTTGAATTATATATTAATTTTGTGATAGTCATGGCCCAAAAACCCAATATGATTGGATTGTGTTGTAATTCATAATACGGCCTGCGTGCTGTTATGTGTTTGCGCGTGTTGTATGTTTTTATTTTTTCCCGCGACCTGCGCGTCGTGCCTTCTCTTATATTCTTGTTGTAAATTAGATTTAGACTCGAATGTAACTCGAGTTTCAAATTTTAATGTACAAATTGGAGCGGTGGAGGGTCCACACGAGACGGAGTTCCGAGGCGGGCACGAGCAACACAAGGTGGTCAAAGGGAGGAGCTTGGAGAAGCTGTTGACCCTAGGTTGACCATTCGATCTTCTCATTGGCTTGAGAAGATCGTAGTAGGGCCATGACTAAATCACAAATAGATTAATTAGTTAATTGCTTATGTATATGATGCATGTTTAATAAGTAATTAATTAATTAGTGCCTTACGATTAGATTAGATCTAAGTTGTGCACATGATGCACCCTTGCGATTAGATTAGATCTAAGTCGTGCATAAGATGAATCCTTTTCGATTAGATTAGATCTCGATCGAACCAACTCTTAATGTCTAACCGTGCCGTGATACCTATCACTACCTCGATCACATGTATTGTTGAATCTGCCAAAGCAGAGCAATACATATTATCTTGGTAGGGTACGGAGGGACAATCTTAGTCCCGCCTATCAACGCATGGGTGAATACAAACTCAATTAGATTGAGTATTCCTAGTTACTCGGTTGGATCGAGTTAACTATAGGCATTCTTCCAACGGTTGGAAAAGATAGGTCAAAATCACATCTATATTAACTCTTGGGCGTATTAGCCAAAGCTAACTCGAGTTTTAATATAAATGCGGATATTGATTTTATAAACAAGAGTTGCATAGAGATGTAATTGGTAATCATTACCTACCGATCATACTAAGCCTTGGGCGTATTAGCCAAAGCTAACTCAAGGGTTAATATGATGTGGATCTTGTCCCACAAGAATTATAGAATTCAGTGGGAGCATCATTTAATTAAAGGCCTAATTAAATGATTTTGAAAGATATTGATATTTATTTCTGCAAATTTTCTGTTGTAGATAACCATGACGTCGAATACGAACTCTTTCTCCCTGCGTTCTGTCCTTAAGAAGGACAAGCTCAACGGAGCAAATTTCCTGGACTGGTACAAGAATCTGAGAATAGTTCTCACCCAAGAACGTAAACTGTACGTTCTGGAGCAGCCCATTCCGGAGGCTCCTTCTGCCACTGCCACGCGAGCAGACCGAGGTGCTTACAAGAAGCATCAGGATGACGCATTAGATGTGTCCTGTCTTATGCTCGCGACCATGAACTCTGAGTTTCAGAAGCAACATGAGTTGATGGGCGCTTACGATATGGTTGAACATCTTTGTCACCTATATCAAGGACAAGCAAGGCACTGGAAGAGGAACTCCAAAGAATACCTGGAAGATCTTAAGAAGAAGAGAAATAAGATTTCTACTTCAGGTATACATGTTACAGAAGTCAACCTCTCTATTTCTTCATCGTGGGTATTAGATACCGGATCTGCTTCGCATATTTGTACTAATGTACAAGCGCTGAGGAATAGCAGGGCATTGACGAAGAGTGAGATAGACCTACGAGTAGGCAATGGAGCATGGGTTGCTGCTATTGCTGTAGGAACTTACCATCTATCTCTGCCCTCTGGGCTTGTACTAGAATTAGATTATTGTTGTTATGTGCCTGCCTTGACTAAGAACATAATTTCAGTTTCTTTTTTGGACAAGAAAGGATTTTCGTTTATAATAAAGAACAAATGTTATTCCGTCTATTTAAACGATATGTTCTATTGTAGTGCACCTCTGATAAACGGACTCTATATTCTAGTCCTTGAGAGCCCTATCTATAACATAAATACCAAGAGGTTCAAGTCAAATGACATGAACCAAACCTACCTCTGGCACTGTCGCTTAGGTCATATAAATGACAAGCGCTTATCCCAGCTCCATAAGGATGGTTTGCTGGACTCATTTGATTTAGAATCATATGAGATATGCGAGTCATGCCTACGAGGCAAGATGACCAAGACTCCCTTTAGTGGGCACAGCGAGAGAGCAACTGATTTGTTAGGACTCATACATGGTGATGTATGTGGCCCTTTCAATGTTGCTGCTAGAGGCGGTTATAGATACTTCATTACATTTACTGATGACTTCAGTAGATATGGTTATGTGTACTTGATGACACATAAGTCAGAATCCTTTGAAAAGTTCAAAGAATCCAAGAATGAATTACAGAACCAGCTTGGCAAGAGTATTAAGATACTTCGATCAGATCGAGGTGGAGAATACCTTAGCCATGAGTTTCGTGACTACCTAGCTGAGTGTGGGATTCTATCCCAACTCACTCCTCCTGGAACACCACAGTGGAATGGTGTATCCGAAAGGAGGAATCGTACCCTATTAGATATGGTACGATCTATGATGAGTCACACAGATCTTCCGACATTCCTTTGGGGCTATGCTCTAGACACGGTAGCTTTTATACTCAACCGAGTTCCATCCAAGGCCGTGATAAAGACACCATATAGGATATGGACTGGGAGAGATGCCCAGGTGTCTTTCATGAGGATTTGGGGTTGTGAGGCTTACGTTAGACGTCAAGTCTTAGACAAATTAGGACCCAAATCCGACAAGTGCTACTTTATTGGATATCCGAAGGAAACTAAGGGATATTACTTTTACATTCCCAGTCAGCACAAGGTAGTTGTGGCAAAGACTGGGGTCTTTCTAGAAAGGGACTTTGTTTCTAGAAAGACTAGTGGGAGCACTTTCGATCTTGAAGAAGTTCAAGATGCGAACAATAACACTAATGCCTCGATGGAAATTGAACTGGAACCACAAAGTGTTGTGGATGATGTTGTTCCACAAAGAGTTGAGGAACAACAACCAGTTCAAGTAGACATACCTCTTCGCAGGTCTGATAGGGTACGTCGTCAGCCTGAGAGATACTCATTTCTCTTGTCTGACCATGATGACGTTGTGCTCATAGAGGATGCGCCTACCACCTATCAGGAAGCTGTGATGAGACCATATTCCGAGAAATGGCTAGAGTCCATGAGATCCATGATGGAATCCATGTACACCAACCAAGTATGGACTTTGGTTGATCCACCTGAAGGGGTAAAACCCATAGGGTGTAAGTGGGTCTTTAAGAGAAAGACTGACATGGATGGACTTATCTATAAGGGTCGCGTGGTAGCTAAAGGTTTCAAGTAGATTCATGGTATTGACTATGATGAAACCTTTTCTCCAGTAGCGATGTTTAAGTCCATTCGGATCATGCTTGCTATTGCAGCCTACCATGACTATGAGATATGGCAGATGGATGTCAAAAATGTGTTTCTGAATGGAAACCTACTCGAGGATGTGTACATGACACAACCTGAGGGTTTTGTAGATCCACAGCATACTAGCAGAGTATGCAAGCTGCATAGGTCCATTTATGGACTAAAGCAAGCTTCTCGGAGCTAGAATCTTCGATTCGATGATGCGATCAAATAGTTTGGTTTCATCAAGAATGAAGATGAGCCTTGTGTCTACAAGAAGGTTGTAGAAAACACAGTTGTCTTCCTCATATTGTATGTGGATGACATACTGCTCATTGGGAAGGGCATCCCTATGCTTCAGTCTGTCAAGACCTGCCTAGGGAGTTGCTTCTCAATGAAGGACTTAGGTGAGGCATCCCGCATTCTAGGGATACAGATCAATAGAGATAGATCTAAGAGATTGCTTGGCCTAAGTCAGAGTACATTGACAAGGTACTCCTTCGGTTTGCCATGCAGAATTCCAAGAAGGGATTTCTGCCGATGTCACATGGCGTGAGTCTTTCGAAGACTCAAGGTCCCTCTTCTAGAGAGGAGAGAGATCGCATGGATCAGATCCCTTATGCCTCAACCATAAGATCGATCATGTACGCCATGCTATGTACTCGACCTGATGTCTCGTATGCTTTGAGCATGACGAGTAGATACCCGTCAGATCCAGGTGAAAGTCACTGGATAGCGGTCAAGAATATTCTTAAGTACTTACGAAGGACGAAAGAATATTTCTTGATATATGGAGGCAATGATGAGCTAACTGTAAAGGGTTACAGTGATGCCAGCTTCCAGACCGATCAGGATGAT
Source organism: Zingiber officinale (assembly GCF_018446385.1). Classification (NCBI taxonomy): domain Eukaryota; kingdom Viridiplantae; phylum Streptophyta; class Magnoliopsida; order Zingiberales; family Zingiberaceae; genus Zingiber; species Zingiber officinale. Next base: position 14,989,411 of record NC_056004.1, read on the forward strand.
TACCGATCGCAGTCAGGGTTCGTGTTTTGCTTAAATGGTGGTGCTGTGAGCTGGAAGAGTTCGAAGCAGGACACAGTAGCTGATTCTACAACAGAGGCCGAGTATATTGCTGCATCAGAGGTAGCAAAGGAGGTAGTTTGGATCCGCAAATTCATCACTGAACTTGGGGTGGTTCCTAGCATCGCTGACCCAGTTGAGCTCTCACAATGGAGCTATAGCACAGGCGAAGGAACCTCGCTCACACCAGCGGACCAAGCACATACTACGGCGCTTCCATCTCATTCGAGAGATTATCGATAGAGGAGATGTGAAGATTTGCAGAGTACCTACAGAGGCTAACATCGCAGATCCCTTGACCAAGACTTTGGCACAGAGGAAGCATGATGGTCACACTAGGTCTTTAGGCCTTAGAGCCTATACTGATTGGCACTAGTGCTAGTGGGAGATTGTTAGTTAGAGCCCTAGAGCCAATCATTTGATGATTGTATGGACTCATGTATATCATATTCTTGTATATATATTAAGGCATTTGGTTATTATGCTTATTTGTATTAGTGCCAAATAAAATAAGTATAGTAACGTCCTTGAGTAGAAGGTTCTTACCTATATCAATCGATTGGTTGAATCGATAGTGAGATGATATAGGGAACACTATTCTAAATCATTCCTAGTCGAGTATTAACATTCAGGGACAATGTTAATACAATAAGACTAGCATGTAGGTCAGCTCGATGACTTGATCTCACAAGTCATGGATATAGAGATATCAAGCTGACACATGGCTATGCATTAGATAATGTATACTGAATGACCCGCCATGAGAAAGTATCATGGATCGTTATATGAGTGTCATATACTTTCTCATGTGGATATTAGTATGACTATTAGTCCTTTGACCTGAAGTCACCATGGATCCCTACATAAGGAGTTATGTACTTTGATTTCGTCAAACGTTACCCGTAACAGGGTGGACTATAAAGGTGATTACTGGGTATGTAACAAATTATGCAGAGGGATGTGAGTGATGTAGATGGAATCTATCCCTCCCATATGACGGGAGCGACATCAATATTCTTGATAGAGTTAGACCACGAAGTGCATGGCCATGCCCAAGTGAGTCAATATTAGATGTTGAGCTCATTTGATCGAGTGAGTCTACTTGGAGTTCAAGATTTAGATTGATTAGAGGATGACACGGTCTATGCCTCATATTGATCAATCTAGATGTCTAGGATAGAAGGACAATGTCACATATTGTGAGGAGTCACAATTAGTAGTCACAAGGTGATGTTGGATCTCAACATTTCTTGTAACTTGGGTAGCAATGATGTATTGCAAGATGCCGCTCATTTCTTATGTTTCTAAAGGAGTTTAGAAACATTGCCAACGTTACAAGAACCTATTGGGTCACACACAAAGAACAAGTGGATGGAGATTAGGTTCATATGATGAACCAATTGGATTAGGTTCATATGATGCACCAAAGATTGGATTCAAATTAGACTTATTGAGTTAGACTCAATTAGATTCAATTGTTGAATGAGTCTAATTTAAATTTGATTCATTGAGTCAATTTATATTAATGAATTGAGATTCATTAAATTGAAATTGACTTGAATCAAAGGTTGGATTTAACTCAACAAGGAAGACAATTGGTCAAGTTTGACTTGACCAAGTAGAAGTTGAAACATCAAGTTTGACTTGATATATTGCCACATCATAAGGATGACTCATCCTTGCCACATCACATGCCACCTCATGGAGGTTACAACACCTCCCTAGCCATTTAATGTGGCCGACCACATTAAATGAGGGAGTTATGTGTGTGGCCGGCCACACTAAAGAGTGAATGGTTTTCATTTAGTGTGTATTGATGTGTGGTAATTGTATCATCTTCTTCCTTGCTTCTTCCTTCTCTTCTCTTGCTATTGTCGTGACTTCCATGGTGTGGAGAAGGTGGTTGAGTGAATTCCAAGAGCAAAGGAAGAGTGAAGGTCACAAAGGAAGGATACTACTAGTGAGTGTATAAGATTTTCTTTTGTATCTTCTTCTTTTGTATTTTCTTATAGGATATGGACTGGGAGAGATGCCCAGGTGTCTTTAATGAGGATTTGGGGTTGTGAGACTTAGGTTTGGCGTCAAGTCTCAGATAAATTGGGACCCAAATTCGACAAGTGCTATTTTAATGGATATCCCAAGGAAACGAAGGGATATTATTTCTACATTCCCAGTCAACACAAGATTGGGGTTTTTCTATAAAGGAATTTTGTTTCTAGAAAGACTAGTGGGAGTATGTTCGATCTTGAAGAAGTTCAAGATGCGAACAATAGCACTGAAGCCTCGATGGAAGTTTAACTGGAGCCATAAAGTGTTGTGGATGATGTTGTTCCACAAGGAGTTGAGCAACAACAACTAGTTCAAATAGACATACCTCTTCACAGGTCTGATAGGGTACGTCGTCAGCCTGAGAGATACTCATTTCTCTTGTCTGACCATGATGACGTTGTGCTCATAGAGGATGAGTCCACCTCTTATCAGGAAGCTGTGATGAGTCTAGATTCCGAGAAATGGCTAGAAGCCATGATATTCGAGATGGAATCCATGTACACTAACCAAGTATGGACTTTGGTTGATCCACCTGAAGGGGTCAAACCCATTGGGTGTAAGTGGGTCGTTAAGAGAAAGACTGACGTGGATGGACTTATTTATAAGGGTCGCTTGGTAGCTAAAGTTTTCAAGCAAAATCATTGTATTGACTATGATGAAACCTTTTCTCCAGTAGCGATGTTTAAGTCCATTCGGATCATGCTTGTTATTGCAGCATACCATGACTATGAGATATGGAAGATGGATGTCAAAACCGTGTTTCTTAATGGAAACCTTCTCAAGGATGAGTACATGATAGAACCTGAGGGTTTTGTAGATCCACAACATACTAGCAGAGTATGCAAGCTGAATAGGTCCATTTATGTACTGAAGCAAGCTTCTTAGAGATGGAATCTCCGATTCGATGATGCAATCAAACAGTTTGGTTTCATCAAGAATGAAGATGAACCTTGTGTCTACAAGAAGGTTGTAGGGGACATAGTTGTCATCCTCATATTGTATGTGGATGACATACTACTCATTGGGAAGGACATCCCTTTGCTATAGTCTATCAAGACTTGGCTAGGGACATGTTTCTCAATGAAGGACTTAGTTGAAGCATCCCGCATTCTAGGGATACAGATCTATAGAGATAGATCTAAGAGATTGCTTGGCCTAAGTCTGAGTACATATATCGACAAGTTATTACTTCGGTTTGCCATGCAGAACTCCAAGAAGGGTTTTCTGCCGATGTCACATGGTGTGAGTCTTTCGAAGACTCAAGATCCCTCATCTAGAGAGGAGAGAGACCGCATGGATCAAATCCCTTATGCCTCAGCCATAGGATCAATCATGTACGCCATGCTATGTACTCGTCCTGACGTCTCATATGTTTTGAGCATGACGAGCAGATAGCAGTCAGATCCAAGTGAAAGTCACTGGATAGCGGTCAAGAATATTCTTAAGTACTTAAGAAGGACTAAAGAATATTTCTTGATATATGGAGGCGATGACGAGCTAGCTGTAAAGGGTTACAGTGATGCCAGCTTCCAGACCGACCAGGATGATTATCGATCGTAGTCATGGTTCGTGTTTTGCATTAATGGTGGTGATGTGAGCTGGAAGAGTTCGAAGCAGGACACAGTTGCTGATTCTACGACAGAGGCCGAGTATAATGCTGCATCAGAAGCAGCAAAGGAGGCAGTTTGGATCCACAAGTTCATCAATGAACTTGGGGTGGTTCCTAGCATCGCTGACCCGATAGAGCTCTATTGTGACAACAATGGAGCAATAGCACAGGCTAAGGAACCTCGCTCACACCAGTAGACCAAACACATACTACGGCGCTTCCATCTCATTTGAGAGATTATCGAGAGAGGAGATGTGAAGATTTGCAGAGTACCCACAGAGGCTAACATCGCAGATCTCTTAACCAAGGCTTTGGAACAGAGAAAGCATGATGGTCACACTAGGTCATTAGGCCTTAGAGCCTACACTGATTGGCACTAGTGCTAGTGGGAGATTGTTAGTTAGAGCCCTAGAGCCAATCATTTGATGATTGTTGTATGAACTCATTGTATCATATTCTTGTATATAAATAAAGGCATTTGTTTTTGGTTATTATACTTATTTGTATTGGTACCAAATAACTAAGTATAATAGCGTCCTCAGTAGAAGGTTCTTACCTATATCAATCGATTGGTTGAATCGATAGTGAGATGGTATAGGGAACACTACTCTTAATCATTCCTAGTCGAGTATTAACATTCAGGGACAATGTTAATGCGACGAGACTAGTATGGAGGTCAACTCGATGACTTGATCTCACAAGTCATGGATATAGAGATATCAAGTTGACACATGGGTATGCATTGGAGAATGTGTACTGAATGACCCGCCATGAGAAAGTATCATGGATCGTTATATGAGTGTCATATACTTTCTCATGTGGCTATTAGTATGACTACTAGTCCTTTGACCTGAAGTCACCATGGTTCCCTACATAAGGAGTTACGTACTTTGGTTTCGTCAAACGTCACCCGTAACTGGGTGGACTATAAAGGTGATTACTGGGTATGTAACAAATTATGCGGAGGGATGTGAGTAATGTAGATGGGATTTATCCCTCCTATATTACGGGAAAGACATCGATATTCTTGATAGAGTGAGACCACTAAGTGCATGGCCATGCCCAAATGAGTTAATATAAGATATTGAGCTCATTTTTTGAGTGAGTGTACTTGGAGTTCAAGATTTAGATTGATTAGAGGATGACACGGTCTATGCCTCATATTGATCAATCTAGATGTCTTGGATAGAAGGATAATTTTCATATATTGTGAGGAGTCACAATTAGTATTCACAAGGTGATGTTGGATCTCAACATTCTTGTAACTTGGGTAGTAATGATGTGTTGCTAGATACTGCTCATTACTTATGCTTCTAAATGGGTTTAGGAGCATTGCCAACGTTACAAGAAACTATAGTGTCATACAGAAAGGGCAACTAGATGAAGATTAGGTTCATTTGATGAACCTAAAGGATTAGGTTCATGTGATGAACCAAATTGGATTAAGAGTAATCCAAGTAAGGCTAATTGAGTTGGACTCAATTTGGTTCATGTGTTAAGTGAGTCTAATTTGGACTTAGACTCATTTAATTAATTTAATTCAATGAATAGAGATTCATTAAATTAAAATTGACTTGAACCCATGGTTAGATTAGATCAACCAAGGGAGAGAAGTGGTCAAGTTGACTTGACTTAAGTAGGAAGATGAAGAGTCAAGTTTTGACTTGACTTTTACTTGACCAATGCCACATCATCAAGGCTTCTTCATTTGGTCAAGTTTAACTTGACAAAATGCCACCTCATGGGAGTTACCAAGAGTGGTGACTCTTGATATTCCATGGGGGTTACAAGCCTTGAAGTGGCTGGCCACTTTTAGTGGGGAATGAATTCATTTTTTCATTCTTGCTAATTGATTTCATCTTCTTCCTCTAGCTCTCAATTTTCTTCTCCCTCTCCTCCCTTGGCCGATCCCTTCTAAGGTGCTAGCACACTTTTTTTGTTTGGCCTCTCCATCTCTTGCTTGTGTGGATACACATAGAGGAGTATCTACCATGATACTCTTGAGATTCGACGAACTTTGGACGAGCGGGATTAGCGAGGGCATCACATCAAGGGTAAAAGTTCTTATCCTTTGTAGATCTAGTATAGATCTAGGCTTAGAAACTCGTACGTGAAGTTTTTACGAAATTTTTACTTCGCACGGATCCGTGGCATGGGGGTTTCGGGGTTCCCGAAACGCAAAAAGCGGTTTTTGCGGCCTGAAAAACCCAACATTTTCCAGTTACTCACATCCTCTATCTTACTGGGGTCTACCATGACACCATCCTTGGAGATGATGTGACCCAGAAAGGATACCTGATCAAGCCAGAATTCACATTTCGTGAACTTGGCGTACAGCTGGTTCTGCTGAAGGGTCTGCAGTACTATCTTCAGGTGCTCCGCATGTTCTTCCTGAGTTCTGGAATAGATAAGAATGTCGTCGATGAGCACGATAACAAACTTATCTAAGTATTCTATGAATACCCTATTCATGAGGTCCATGAAAGTAGCTAAAGCATTCGTCACGCCAAAGGGCATGACTACGAACTCATAATGTCTGTATTTGGTCCTGAAAGCTGTCTTGGGTATATCACCTTCTTTAACTCTCACCTGGTGATATCCCGATCTGAGGTCTATTTTAGAGAACACTGCTGCTCCCTTTAGCTGATCAAACAGGTCGTCTATCCTGGGAAGAGGATACATGTTCTTAATTGTGACCTGGTTTAGTGCCCGGTAGTCTATACACAGGTGCATACTCCCGTCCTTCTTCTTCACGAACAATACAGGCACTCCCCATGGTGAGTGACTAGAGCGTATGAAACCCTTGTCGAGCAGCTCCTGTAGTTGCTCCTGAAGTTCCTTCAGTTTTGCTAGAGCCATGCGATAGGGTGCCTTGGAGATGGGATTTGTACTGGGGACGAGTTCTATCTCAAATTCAATCTCTCTGTCTGGTGGTAGACCCAGTAACTCCTCAGGGAACACTGCTGTGTAGTCACATACAACTCGGACCTCTTCTAGCTTTTGGTCCTTGTCCTGACTGGTATTGACTACATGTGCTAGAAACCCCGTACATCCTGAATCCAATAGTTTCAGTGCTTTCAGAGCTTAGAGAAACTTCTTAGCCTTTCTCTTTGGTTCTCCGATGTACCCAAACTGCACTCCTGCTTCAGGTTGGAATACAATTTTCTATTTACGGCACTCTATGGAGGCACCGTACTTGATCAGAAAGTCCATTCCCAAGATGACATCGTAGTCAGCCATATCTAGCACTATCAGATCACCAAAAAGCTCTCTGTCTGCTATAATGACTGGCACTGCTCGGAGCTAGTGCGTGGATGCCATGATTTCTCCTAAAGGTAATGTTGTCAAAAGCTGACCACTAAGTGCATCTGGAGTTATTGCTAACTTTTCGGCGAATGCCCTGGATATATAAGAATGGGTTGCCCTAGTATCGAATAAGACAGTTGCACTTTGCTGTAAAATACTGATCTGACCTGTAACAACTGTCGAGGCATTCGCTACGTCCTCTCTAATGAGTGAGTAGATCCTCGCGTTCTTCGTGGCTGAGGGGGCTTCTAGTCTGCCATGGCTGATGTGTGGACCATCTAAAGTAGCCTGCATCTGGTGCAACTAGGCTGGTTTGTCTCCATACTGAATCGGCTATGGTGGGGGAAAACTGGTCTAGTTCGGGCATTGCTTAGCCATATGCCCTTCCTGGCCTCATTCGAAGCATCCTCGTGTGCCCTTGCGACAAACTTCGAGGTGGAATTTCCCACAAGTAGAACAATTGGGATAGCTAGGCTGTTTACTAGCTGGTCCTCCTTTTGGGTAACTCCTTGGTTTACGTTTGTTACTAGAGTTCCTCTTCCAGTTAGAGCTGTGGCCCTGGTGTTTCTGAGTACCTGAGCCTCCTTGGCCTTTGGACTCTGAAAAGGCTTGCTTCTGCTGCTTGATGCTGTTCTGGTAATGCTCGATGATCAGAGCACTACTTACCAGTTCTTCAGTGGTTTGCGACCTATGAACTCCGCTGGCCATGTTTATTGCTATTTCCGGCCTTAGCATTTTGTGCATTAACCGGACTCGTTCTCCTTCAGTGCTGACTAGTTCGGGGCATAGACGAGCCAGTCTGTAGAATTTCTTCATGGCCTCCTCAACTGAAAGGTTGCCCTGATGAAATTCAGTAAACTCGTCGTAGTGGCGGTTTGTAACCCGCATGTGAAAGAACTCCTCAAAGAATTCTCTCTCGAAGTTGGCCCATGTCATCTGGTTCACTGGGCGCTTCACTTTAATCCTCTCCCACCACATACGTGCGTCTCCTGCCAGGCAGAAGGAGGTGCATTTCACCTATTCATACTCTGGCCAGTCCAGAAGCTCTATCGTACTCTCAGTGTTTTGAACCAGGCTTGAGCATCCCATGGTTCACTGGTGCATGAGAAATTCTTGTTGGGTTCTTCGGGCTGCGAAAACCGCTTTTTCACGTCGCGGAAACCCCGAAACCCCCATGCCACCGGATCCGTGTGAAGTAAAACTTTCGAAAAATAATACGAGTACGAGTTTTATGCTAGTTCTAAACTAGATGAAGGAATTACCCTTGATGCGAAGCCCTTTCTCGTATCCCGCTCTTCCAAGTGATGCCGGATCTCGAGGTTGTCAAGTGTACAACCCTCTAGAAGTATCCACACAAACAAGCTAGGTGGAGAAATCTAACACAAAGGTGTGCTAGCCCCTTGGTAAGGTTCGGCCAAGAGAGGAGAGGGAGACCAAGAAGAGAGAGCAAGGAAGAAGATGAAGTGAATGAGCCTTGAATGAAAAATGAATTTTTTCATTCCTCACAAAAGAGGCCGGCCACCTCTTGGAGTTGTAACTCATTTTCATTAAATGTGGAGGCCATTAAAGAGGGGACTTGTAACCTCCATGAGGTGGCACACATATGTGTCAACTATGATGATGTGGCACATCATCATTGGCCACTTAATGCCAACTCACAAATGATGTGCCATAAAGTCAAGTCAAACTTGACTTTTCCTCTTTCTCTCAAGTCAAGTCAAACTTGACCAAATCTCTCTCATGGTTGATCTAATCTAACCATTTGATTCAAGCCAACTTAATATAATGAATCTAATTTATTTAATTTAATTGATTCAATGAGTCATAATCTAAATTAAACTCATTGAACACATGAATCAACTTGAGTCCAACTCAATTAGCCTAATTAGGATTACTCTTAATCCAATTTGATTCATCAAGTGAATCTAATCCTCTTGGCTCATCATATGAACCTAATCTCCATCTAATTATCCTTAGTGTGTGACCTTATAGGTTCTTGTGACGTTGGCAATGCCCCTAAACCCATTTAGGACCATAAGTAATTAGCGGTATCTAGCAACACATCATTACTACCCAAGTTACAAGAATGTTGAGATCCAACATCACCTTGTGACTATTAATTGTGACTCCTCACAATATATGACAAGTTTTCTTCTATCCTAGACATCTAGATTGATCAATATGAGGTATTGACCGTGTCATCCTCTAATCAATCTACATCTTGAAGTCCAAGTAGACTCACTCAATCAAATGAGCTCAATATCTTATATTGACTCATTTGGGCATGACCATGCACTTCGTGGTCTAACTCTATCAAGAATATCGATGTCGCTTCCGTCATATAGGAGGGATAGATCCCATCTACATCAATCACATCCCTCATCATAATTCGTTACATACCCAGTAATCGCCTTTACAGTCCACCCAGTTACGGGTAACGTTTGACGAAACTAAAGTACATAACTCATTATGTAGGGAACCATGGTGACTTTAGGTCTAAGGACTAGTAGTCATACTAATAGCCACATGAGAAAGTATATGACACTCATATAACGATCCATGATACTTTCTCATGGCGAGTCATTCAGTATACATTCTCTAATGCATACTCTTGTGTCAACTAGATATCTTTATATCCATGACTTGTGAGATTAAGTCATCGAGTTGACCTACATGCTAGTCTTATTGCATTAACATTGTCCCTGAATGTTAATACTCGACTAGGAATGATTATGAGTAGTGTTCCCTATATCATCTCACTATCGATTCAACCAATCGATTGATATATGTAAGAACCTTCTATTCAAGGACGTTATTATACTTAGTTTATTTGGCACCAATACAAGTAAGCATAATAACCAAAAACCAAATGCCTTTATTTATATAAGAATATGATACAATAAGTCCATAATACAATCATCAAATGATTGGCTCTAGGGCTCTGACTAACAATCTCCCACTAGCACTAGTACCAATCAGTGTAGGCTCTAAGCCCCAATGACCTAGTGTGACCATCATGCTTCCTCTGTGCCAAAGCCTTGGTCAAGGGATCTGCGATGTTAGCCCCTGTGGGTTCTCTGCAAATCTTCACATCTCCTCTCTCGATAATCTCTCGAATGAGATGGAAGCGCCGTAGTATGTGATTGGTCCGTTGGTGTGAGCGAGGTTCCTTCGCCTGTGCTATAGCTCCATTGTTGTCACAATAGAGCTCAATGGGGCCAGCTATGCTAGGAACCACCCCAAGTTCAGTGATGAACTTGCGGATCCAAACTGCCTCCTTTGCTGCCTCCGATGCAGCAATATACTCGCCCTCTGTGGTAGAATCATCTACTGTGTCTTGCTTCGAACTCTTCCAGCTCACAGCACCACCATTTATGCAAAACACGAACCCTGACTACGATCGATAATCATCCTAGTCGGTTTAGAAGCTGGCATCACTGTAACCCTTTACAACTAGCTCATCATCGCCTCCATATATCAAGAAATATTCTTTAGTCCTTCTTAAGTACTTAAGAATATTCTTGACCGCTATCCAGTGACTTTCACCTGGATCTGACTGGTATCTACTAGTTATGCTCAAAGCATACGAGACATCAGGTCGAGTACATAGCATGATGTACATGATAGATCCTATGGCTGAGGCATAAGGGATCTGATCCATGCGGTCTCTCTCCTCTCTAGAAGAGGGACCCTTAGTCTTCGAAAGACTCACGCCATGTGACATCGGCAGAAATCCCTTCTTAGAGTTCTGCATGGTAAACCAAAGGAGTACCTTGTCAATGTATGTACTTTGACTTAGGCCAAACAATCTCTTAGATCTATCTCTATAGATCTGTATCCCTAGAATGCTGGATGCTTAACCTAAGTCCGTCATTGAGAAATATGTCCCTAGCCAAGTCTTGATAGACTGTAGCAAAGGGATGTCCTTCCCAATGAGTAGTATGCCATCCACATACAATATGAGGAAGACAACTATGTCCTCTGCAACCTTCTTGTAGACACAAGGTTCATCTTCATTCTTGATGAAACCAAACTGTTTGATTGCATCATCAAATCTAAGATTCCTGCTCAGAGAAGTTTGCTTTAGTCCATAAATGGACCAATGCAGCTTTCATACTCTGCTAGTATGCTGTGGATCTACAAAACCCTCAGGTTGTGTCATGTACACATCCTCGAGCAGGTTTTCATTCAGAAATGCGATTTTAACATCCATATGTCATATCTCATAGTCATGGTATGCTGCAATAGCAAGCATGATCCGAATGGACTTAAACATCGCTACTGGAGAAAAGGTTTCATCATAGTCAATACCATGAATCTGCTTGAAACCTTTAGATACCAAGCGACCCTTATAGATAAGTCCATCCATGTCAGTCTTTCTCTTAAAGACCCACTTACACCCAATAGGTTTTACCCCTTCAGGTGGATCAACCAAAGTCCATACTTGGTTGGTGTACATGGATTCCATCTCGGATCTCATGGCCTCTAGCCATTTCTCGGAATCTAGTCACATCACGTCTTCCTGATAGGTAGTTGGCTCATCCTCTATGAGAACAACGTCATTATGGTCAGACAAGAGAAATGAGTATCTCTCAGGCTGACGACGTACCCTATCAGACCTGCGAAGAGGTATGTCTACTTAAACTGGTTGTTGTTCCTCAACTCATTGTGGAACAACATAATCCATAACCCTTTGTGGTTCCAGTTCAACTTCCATCGAGGCTTCAGTGCTATTGTTCGCATCTTGAACTTCTTCAAGATCGAACATACTCCCACTAGTCTTTCTAGAAACAAAGTCCCTTTCTAGAAAGACTCTAGTCTTTGCCACAACGACCTTGTGCTGACTGGAAATGTAGAAGTAATATCCCTTAGTTTCCTTGGGATATCCAATGAAATAGCACTTGTCGCATTTGGGTCCTAATTTGTCTAAGACTTGACGTCTAACGTAAGCCTCACAACCCCAAATCCTAATAAAAGACACCTGGGCATCTCGCCCAGTCCATATCCTATATGGTGTCTTTATCACGGCCTTGGATGGAACTCGGTTGAGTATAAAAGTTGTCGTGTCTAGAGCATAGCCCCAAAGGAATGTCGAAAGATCTGTGTGACTCATCATAGAGCGCACCATATCTAATAGGGTACGATTTCTCCTTTCAGATACACCATTCCAATGTGGTGTTCCAAAATGAGTGAGTTGGTATAGAATCCCACACTCAGCTAGATAGTCACGAAACTCATGGCTAAGGTATTCCCCACCTCGATCTGATCAAAGTATCTTTATACTCTTGCCAAGCTGGTTTTGTACTTCATTTTTGAATTCTTTGAACTTTTTAAAGGATTCAGACTTATGTGTCATAAAGTACACATAACCATATCTACTGAAGTCTTCAGTAAATGTGATGAAGTACCTATAACCGCCTCTAGCAGCGACATTGAAAGGGACACATACATCACTATGTATAAGTCCTAACAAATCAGTCGCTCTTTCACTGTGCCCACTAAAGGGAGTCTTGGTCATCTTGCCTAGTAGGCATGACTCGCACGTCTCATAAGATTCAAAATCAAATGAGTCCAGCAAACCATCCTTATGGAGCTGGGATAAGCGCTTGTCATTTATATGACCTAAGCGACAGTGCCAGAGATAGGTTTGGTTCAGGTCATTTGACTTGAACCTCTTGGTATTTATGTTATAGATAGGGCTTTCAAGGTCTAGAATGTAGAGTCCGTTCATCAGATGTGCACTACAATAGAACATATCTTTTAAATAAATAGAACAACATTTGTCCTTTATTATAAAAGAGAAACCTTTCTTTTCCAAACAAGAAACTGAAATTATGTTCTTAGTTAAAGCAGGCACATAACAACATTCATCTAATTCTAATACAAGGCCAGAGGGCAGAGATATATGATAAGTTCCTACAGCAACACCAGCAACCCATGCTCTGCTCCATTGCCTACGCGTAGGTTCACCTCGCCCTTTGCCAATGCCCTGCTATTTCACATCGCCTGCACATTAGTACAAATGTGAGAAGCACATCCGGTATCTAATACCCATGATGAAGAAATAGATAGATTGACTTCTATAACATATATACCTGAAGTGGAAGTCTCACATGGCTTCTTCTTAAGATTCTCCAAGTATACTTTGCAGTTCCTCTTCCAATGCCCGATCTGACCGCAGTGGAAGCAGGTAGCATCCTTGGCGACCCCTCCTTTAGGCTTCAGTGACTTGCCTTTGCCCTTGGCTTATGACTTTCCTTTGCCTTTGGGATTGCCCTTGCCCTTGTGTTTCTGAACCATCAGAACAGAGTGGGGCTTAACCTTCTTAAGGTTTAGCTCAGCAGTTCTTAACATGCTAAGCAGCTCGGGCAATGGCTTGTCAATTTTGTTCATGTTGTAGTTTAGAACGAATTGACTATAGCTATCCGGCAAGGACTGCAAGATCAGGTCAGTGGCCAGCTCTTGGCCAAGCGGGAATCCCAATCTCTGTAGGTTTTCTATGTACCCAATCATTTTGAGTACATATGGGCCTACGGGAGCCCCATCTGACATCTTGCACTGAAATAGTGCCCTTGAGATCTCAAATCTCTCATGCCTCGCTTGTCCTTGATATAGTTGACGAAGATGTTTAACCATATCGTAAGCGCCCATCAACTCGTGTTGCTTCTGAAGCTCAGAGTTCATGGTCACGAGCATTAGACAAGACACATCTAATGCGTCATCTTAATGCTTCTTGTAAGCATCTCGGTCAGCTCGTGTGGCATTGGCAGGAGGAGCCTCCGGAATGGGTTGCTCCAGAACGTACAGTTTACGTTCCTGAGTGAGAACTATTCTCAGGTTCCTGTACCAGTCCAGGAAATTTGCTCCGTTGAGCTTGTCCTTCTCGAGGACAGAACGCAGGGAGAAAGAGTTCGTATTCGACGTCATGGTTATCTACAACAGAAAAATGCAGAAATAAATATCATATTTTTTTAAATCATTTAATTAGGCCTTCAAATAAATGATGCTCCCACTGAATTCTATAATTCATGTGGGACAAGATCCACATCATACTACGCCTTGAGTTAGCTTTGGCTAAATCGCCCAAGACTTAGTATGATCGGTAGTTAACAATTTACCTATTACATCTCTATGCAACTCTTGTTTATAGAATCAATATCTGCAGTTATATTAAAACTTGAGTTAGCTTTGGCCAATACGCCCAAGAATTAATATAAATGTGATTTATGTCCTATCTTTCCCACCGTTGGAAGAATACCTATAGTTGTACTCGATCCAACCGAGTTAACTAGTTACTCAATCTAATTGAGTTGTACTCACCCATGCGTTGATAGGTGGGACCAAGATTGTCCCTCCGTACCCTACCAAGATAATATGTGTTGCTCTGCTTTGGCAGATTCAACAACACATGTGATCGAGGTAGTAATAGGTATCATGGCACAGTAGGCATTAGAGTTGATGCGATTTAGATCTAATCTAATCGTCGATGTGTATAAAATACTCGATTTGGATCTAATCTAATCGAAAGGGTGCATCTTGTACATGATTTAGATATAATCTAATCGTTAGGCACTAATTAATTACTAATCATGCATCATATACACACATAAGCAATTAATTAAATTATTTGTGATTAGTCATGGCCCTACTACGATCTTCTCAAGCCAATGAGAAGATTGGATGGTCAACCTAGGGTCAACAGCTTCTGAAGCTCCTCCCTTTGACCACCTTGTGTTGCTCGCGCCCTCCTCGTAACTCCGTCTCGAGTGGACCTTCCACCGCTCCAATTTTGTACATTACAATTTTGAAACACGAGTTACATTCGAGTCTAAACTAATTTATAACAAGAATAAATAAAGAAAGGCACGACGCGCAGGTCGCGAATCAAATATACAACAAGCACATCACAAATGACGACGCGCAAGCCGTAATATGAATTACAACACATTTCCAATCAAATTGGGTCTTTTTGGGCCATGACCATCACAAAAATGATATATAATTCTAAATTATATATTTCTATAATTTTCTGTAATTTTTCCTACAATTTTTACGAGTAAAAATTCCCGGCGGTTCCGTTTAGCGGTTTTCGGGCGCAATCACGGAACGAATCCCCTTGCGGGGCCAGGGGCAGTACCCCTACCCGCGATCTAACCATCGCGAGGGTTCCTTATCGATCTAACAGCGCCTTAGCCCGTTGTTCCAAAAAGTTTTTGGGCGAAACTTTCCCGTTTTGGAAAAATCTTCTCGGCAGTCGAAGCCTACAAGTGTCTAAACACTTGTGCTTCGCTTCTACGAGGAAAATACCCATAAAAAACCATAAAAACCTAATTTTACAAAAAATTACAGAACCTACACTTTTCATTAAAACACAAACTAAACTCGTACAAGACTTCGCACGTGGCTCTAATACCACTGTTGGGTTCTTCGGGCCGCGAAAACCGCTTTTTCGCGTCGCGGAAACCCCGAAACCCCCATGCCACCGGATCCGTGCGAAGTAAAACTTTCGAAAAACATTACGAGTACAAGTTTTATACTAGTTCTAAACTAGAAGAAGGAATTACCCTTGATGTGAAGCCCATTCGCGTATCCCGCTCTTCCAAGTGATGCCAATCTCGAGGTTGTCAAGTGTACAACCCTCTAGAAGTCTCCACACGAACAAACTAGGTGGAGAAACCTAACACAAAGGTGTGCTAGCACCTTGGTAAGGTTCGGCCAAGAGAGGAGAGGGAGAGCAAGAAGAGAGAGCAAGGAAGAAGATGAAGTGAATGAGCCTTGAATGAAAAATGAATTTTTTCTTTCCTCACAAAAGTGGTCGGCCACCTCTTGGAGTTGTAACTCATTTTCATTAAATGTGGAGGCCATTAAAGAGGGGACTTGTAACCTCCATGAGGTGGCACACATATGTGCCAACTATGATGATGTGGTACATCATCATTGGCCACTTAATGCCAACTCACAAATGATGTGGCATAAAGTCAAGTCAAACTTGACTTTTCCTCTTCCTCTCAAGTCAAGTCAAACCTGACCAAATCTCTCTCATGGTTGATCTAATCTAACCATTTGATTCAAGCCAACTTAATATAATGAATCTAATTCATTTAATTAAATTGACTCAATTATACATAATCTAAATTAAACTCATTGAGCACATGAATCAACTTGAGTCCAACTCAATTAGCCCAATTAGGATTACTTTTAATCCAATTTGATTCATCAAATGAATCTAATCCTCTTGGCTCATCATATGAACCTAATCTCCATCTAATTGTCCTTAGTGTGTGACCCTATAGGTTCGTGTAACGTTGGCAATGCCCCTAAACCAATTTAGGACCATAAGTAATGAGCGGTATCTAGCAACACATCATTACTACCCAAGTTACAAGAATGTTGAGATCCAACATTACCTTGTGACTACTAATTGTGACTCCTCACAATATATGACAAGTGTCCTTCTATCCTAGACATCTAGATTGATCAATATGAGGCATAGACCGTGTCATCCTCTAATCAATCTACATCTTGAACTCCAAGTAGACTCACTCATTCAAATAAGCTCAATATCTTATATTGACTCATTTAGACATGGTCATGCACTTCGTGGTCTCACTCTATCAAGAATATCGATGTCGCACCCATCATATAGGAGGGAGAGATCCCATCTACATCACTCACATCCCTCCGCATAATTCGTTACATACCCAGTAATCGCATTTATAGTCCACCCAGTTACGGGTGGCGTTTGACGAAACTAAAGTACATAACTTCTTATGTAGGGAACCATGGTGACTTCAGGTCTAAGGACTAGTAGTCATACTAATAGCCACATGAGAAAGTATATGCCACTCATATAACGATCCATGATACTTTCTCATGGCGGGTCATTCAGTATACATTCTCTAATGCATACCCATGTGTCAACTTGATATCTCTATATCCATGACTTGTGAGATCAAGTCATCGAGTTGACCTACATGCTACTCTTATTGCATTAACATTATCCCAGAATGTTAATACTCGACTAGGAATGATTAAGAGTAGTGTTCCCTATATCATCTCACTATTGATTCAACCAATCTATTGATATAGGTAAGAAACTTCTACTCAAGGATGTTATTATACTTAGTTTATTTGACACCAATACAAGTAAGCATAATAAACAAAAACCAAATGCCTTTATTTATATAAGAATATGATACAATTAGTCCATAATACAATCATCAAATGATTGGCTCTAGGGCTCTGACTAACAATTCTCGGGCTTGATTTTCTGCCACTGAATCAAATAGGCTTCTCTCCTTGCCTCTGCTGCTGGGGCTACTAGTGTTGTAGGATGGACTGGTGGAATCTCTATAACTACTGGCGTTGCTATGTTAGGTTCCTGAGTGGCAGTGGGAGTGTTCTGCTGATTAGCCCTTAGGGTGGCTATCTCCTGTTGTTGTTCAGCTAGTTGCTTCTGTAACTGAGCCACCACCTCTGTAAGGTCTGGGGGAGGCACTGAACTGCCTGCCTCATGCTGGGGCTCAGTAGCTGGTGCCCTTTAGCTGGGCGTCCTCGTGCCATTTTCTAGAGAGATAGAAGGCATATATAACTAATACAATCATGTTTATATAACTACTACTATCATGTTAGATGCTATCATATATTAGCATGCTTGAGTTATCTATAAACATGAAAGCCAGAAACATAAATAAAGTGAGAGATATTCTTACTTGGAAGCTGCAGGATCAATGTTGATGTGTGTGTGGAGGAAGTATGGAACTTGCTCTGATACCACTATGTAACGGCCCACCTTCTACTGACTAAGCTGTAAGACCGGGGGTTACTTACATTATCTAACTATGGTGTGCGGGAAGCTGCACTAATTCAAAATTTCTACTAATTGCTATAAAATCTGGAATTTATATTCGAAATACACTTTTATTGTTGTACATATGCTAAAGAAGGGAACCTAAACTTTCTATTTGATCAAGGAGCTAAAATCATACTTTCCAATTGATCGGCTGATCGATTGGAGCTCCTTGATCGATCCACTAATCGATTCAACGTGCTACTGTGCATGGAGGGTAATTCTGAATCGATCGGCTGATCGATCCAGCTTGGCCAATCGATCCGATAATCGATTCAGAGGCTCTCTGTTCACAAAAATTAAATTCCCGATCGATCGGCTGATCGATCCATGGCCGATCGATCAGCTGATCGATTCATCAGCTCTTTGTATGCGGCAGATCACTTCCCAATCGAACGGCTGATCGATTGGGGACCCTCCAATCGATCGGCTGATCGTTTGGAGCTCTGATTTCTGCTGCATTTCAGTAATTTCGTGTACAACACGAGTGTATCAACCAATGACCATTGTAATATTACTAAGCATGACATGATTCATAACTTACCGACTAACATCAAGGTAGCTAGAAGTCTAGGCATAATATAGTGCATACTTTCACGATTCATAACATTTAGACATTCAAAAGGTGCGGAAAATAAAATATAAGGAGTTCTAATCCTTTTAAACTTGCTAGTCTCCAAGGGTCTTTAATCCAAGTTCCTTCTCACACACATCTTATCGCATTGCCCTCCAGCCTCCGCTAATCCATCTTCCCTTTACCTTTATCTGTAGTATAAGGAAAAGGAAACTATAAGCTTGGGAGCTTAGTAAGAACCATCTACCTCACAAAACATGCATTCAATGAAATCATGCTTTTAAAAGATGTTATTTGAAATACATTCTGATGATCATACTGAAAATGCTAAAAACGTGGCATATGGACATGTAAGTCATCACAATCAAATACTGAACATAAAACTAATTGTTGTATCATCAAGGAAACTAAACCGATACATAAGCTACGCTAAAACTTATGTTAGGTTAATGCTGAAGCTGAACTGTATTCACCTAACTGAGTTGTGATGCTTTGAAAACTACTTTCATAATAGATAAAAATAATAATAATAATGCTGATGGGCCCGACAACTGTACTTGTTATGCGCGCATCCCAACTAGACCCGAGGTAGATAGTCCCGAATCCAGTAGGGTTTACTAGGTTATCTAAACCTAGGGACGACTATGGGAGCCCAACCCAAGGACAACTGAGAGTCTAGTACAGTGCCACTGATAAAAGTAAAATACTGTTCATAAACTGATTTATCTTATCTTGCTCGTTCTAGGTTATCTGAACCTAGAGCTAGGTTATCTGAACCTAGAAGTGACTATGGGAACCCACCCATTGGACCGTAGTCCCATGCAAACTGAAGCAAGACTAAGTATGCTGTTTAAAATGCTTCTATGGCAATTAACTGAACTATTAAAATGCCCACTGTAGCATATAACTGTACTAGTCATTTTATCGAGCACGTGGTGTGCTCTAATTCTACATATGGCTGGACTAAGAATGTAGAAACATACAATTAGCTACTTATACTGCAGGTGAGGGGTTACTTACTTCCTGCGCTAAGTTTTCTTACAATCCGATTGCTAGGTTTCCGGAGAAGAGGATCTCTTCGACGATCTTCTTACGTCTACACGTTCTTCTCGCGGAGAGGAGCGTCCTCGTATCGGAGTTGTCACCGGAAGGTGCTCCTACGACCCTAGGGGTGGAACCCTAGTTCTCTTGGGCTTGTGCGCCGAGAGGGTGAGGAGGAGAGGGGCGGCATCGGGTGAGGGTGAGGGAGAAGAGAATTTGTCGATCAAAATAATAATCTCCCTCTTAAATTCCCTATTTATTTTAAGTGATTAAGATAATCCAACTCGATCATAAATAAAATTTCTGTCCTCTTCTTTCAGCACACCCCTGTTGGGGCCCCTTGGTTACTAAAGTCATCTATAAATCGTATCGTCAAATAGGTCTCGGGTTAAATTCCCGCTTAGACTATTTTACATTTTTATTTAATTTTGCTACTTCTTCTCCTCCAAAAATTCCATAAAAATATTCTAAAATTCCAGAAAAATAATAGAATATTTCTAAAATTTATTTGAGAATTTTTCGGGCATTACAGCCGGGCCCTCATGTTGAGATTATGTTTAAGTAAGTAATTAATTAGCGCCTTAACGATTCGATTCGATCAATCGCGTATATGATACACCTCGACGATTAGATTAGATCTAAATCGCGTACATGATGCGCCCTAATGATTAGATTAGATCTAAATCGAGTATATGATACGCCTCGTCGATTAGATTAGATCTCAATCGCGACAACTCGTAATGTCTACCATGCCGTGATACCTATCACTACCTCGATCACATGTAGTTGTTGAATCTGCCAAAGCAGAGCAACACATATTATCTTGGTAGGGTACGGAGGGGCAATCTTGGTCCCGCCTATCAATGCATGGGTGAGTAAAACTCAATTAGATTGAGTACAACTAGTTAAATCAAGTTTAACTATAGACATTTATCCAATATTTGGAAGATAGGACAAAATCACGTTTATATTAACTCTTGGGCGTATTAGCCAAAGCTAACTCGAGTTTTAATATACATGCGGATCTTTATCCTATAAACAAGAGTTGCATAAAGATGTAATTGGTAATTTAGTTATCTACCGATCATACTAAGTCTTGGGCGATTTAGCCAAAGCTAACTCAAGGCATAGTATGATGTGGATCTTGTCCCACAAAAATTATAGCTGATTGGTTAGAATCTAGTAAGTGTGGTTTGACCACATCACTGACTTGATTCTGCAAAAGTTCTATAATTCAGTGGGAGCATCATTTAGTTAAAGACCTAATTAAATGATAAAAGGAATATGATATTTACTTTCTGCTTTAATTTATGTTGTGGATTGCCATGATGTCAAATACGAACTCTTTCTCCCTGCGTTCTGTCCTTAAGAAGGACAAGCTCAACGGAGCTAATTTCTTGGACTGGTACGAGAATTTGAGAATTGTTCTCACACAGGAACGTACACTGTACGTTCTGGAGTAGCCCATTCTGGAGGCACCTCCTGCCACTGCCACGCGAGCTGACCAAGATGCTTACAAGAAGCATCAAGATGATGCATTAGATGTGTCATGTCTCATGCTCGCAACCATGAACTCTGAGCTTCAGAAGCAATACGAGTTGATTGGTGCTTATGATATGGTTGAACATCTTCGTAAACTGTATCAAGGACAAGCAGGGCACTGGAAGAGGAACTGCACAGGATACCTGGAAGCTCTTAAGAAGAAGAGAAATAAGATTTCTACTTCAGGTATAAATGTTATAGAAGTTAACCTCTCTATTTCTTCATCGTGGGTATTAGATATCGGATGTGCTTCTTACATTTGTACTAATGTACAAGCGCTGAGAAATAGAAGAGCATTGACGAAGGGTGATATAGACCTACGAGTAGGCAATGGAGCACAGGTTGCTGCTGTTGCTGTAGGAACTTACTATCAATCTCTACCCTCTGGGCTTGTACTAGAATTAGATGAATGTTGTTATGTGCCTGCCTTGACTAAGAACATTATATCAGTTTCTTGTTTGGACAAGAAAGGGTTTTCATTTATAATAAAGAACAAATGTTGTTCAGTTTATTTAAATGATATCTTCTATTGTAGTACACCTCTGATAAACGGACTCTATATTCTAGACCTTGAGAACCCTATCTATAACATAAGTACCAAGAGGTTCAAGTCGAATGACTTCAACCAAACCTATATCTGGCACTGTCGCTTAGGTCATATAAATGACAAACGCTTATCCCAGCTCCATAAAGATGGTTTACTGGACTCATTTGATTTTGAATCATATGAGACATGCAAGTCATGCCTTCTAGGCAAGATGACCAAGACTCCCTTTAGTGGACACAGTGAGAGAGCGACTGACTTGTTAGGTCTTATACATAGTGATGTATGTGGCCCTTTTAATGTCACTGCTTGAGGTGGTTATAGGTACTTCATTACATTTTCTGATGACTTCAGTAGATATGGTTATGTGTACCTGATGACACATAAGTCAGAATCCTTTGAAAAGTTTAAAGAATTCAAGAATTAAGTACAAAACCAGCTTGGCAAAAGTATTAAGATACTTCGATCAGATCGAGGTGGTGAATACCTTAGCCATGAGTTTCGTGACTATCTAGCTGAGTGTGGGATTCTATCTCAACTCAGTCCTCCTGGAACACCACAGTGGAATGGTGTATCCGAAAGGAGGAATCGTACCTTACTAGATATGGTACGATCTATGATGAGTCACATAGATCTTCCTATGTATCTTTGGGGCTATACTCTAGACACAGCAGTCTTCATTCTCAACCGAGTTCCATCTAAGGCTGTAATACAGACACCATATAGGATATGGACTGGGAAAGATGCCCAGGTGTCTTTTATGAGAATTTGGGGTTGTGAGGCTTACGTTAGACATCAAGTCTCAGAAAAATTGGGACCCAAATATGACAAGTGCTATTTTATTGGATATCCCAAGGAAACGAAGGGATATTACTTCTACGTTCCCAGTCAACACATGATAGTTGTGGCTAAGACTGGGTATTTCTAGAAAGGGATTTTGTTTCTAGAAAGACTAGTGGGAGTACATTCGATCTTGAAGAAGTTCAAGATGCGAACAATAACACTGAAGCCTCGATGGAAGTTGAACTAGAACCACAAAGTGTTGTGGATGATGTTGTTCCACAAGGAGTTGAGGAACAACAACCAGTTCAAGTAGACATACCTCTTCGCAGGTCTGATAGGGTACGTCGTCTGCCTGAGAGATACTCATTTCTCTTGTCTGACCATGATGATGTTGTGCTCATAGAGGATGATCCCACCTCCTATCAGGAAGCTGTGATGAGACCAGATTCCGAGAAATGGCTAGAGGCCATGAGATCCGAGATGGAATCCATGTACACTAACCAAGTATAGACTTTGGTTGATCCACCTGAAGGGGTCAAACCCATTGGGTGTAAGTTGGTCTTTAAGAGAAAGACTGACATGATGGACTTATTTATAAGGGTCGCTTGGTAGCTAAAGGTTTCAAGCAAATTCATGGTATTGACTAAGATGAAACCTTTTCTCCAGTAGCGATGTTTAAATTCATTCTGATCATGCTTGCTATTGCAGCGTACCACGATTATGAGATCTGGCAGATGGATGTCAAAACAGTATTTCTGAATGGAAACCTGCTAGAGAATGTGTACATGACACAACCTGAGTGTAACGCCCGCCCTCCCTGCTAACCCTAAGGGTCGGGGCTACGATACTCTATGTACAAATAACAGCGGAAGACTTAAAATAATTTTCTTAGTTTAATAAAAACTTTTCTTTTGTTTTCCTTTTTATCAAATCCGAACTACACTATTAGTGCCTCAATAACATGATAACAAATTTAGTAGAAATATAACATCAAGTCACATATATGGTACTACAATTCATGATACCAAAGCGTAGTTCTTTAAAAGTTTTAAAGAAGGTTCTTATTTGGTTGCCTAGCCACCGCCACACACATCTCCTTGCCTTCCTGCTGCTCCTCTAGCTCATCCAGCTTTTTCCTTTATCTGTGGTACAAGGACAGTAAGCTGTGAGCACTCATGGCTCAGTAAGTTCCTTTCCTACTCACTAAAACCGAAAATCATTGTATAATCAAAGAATGTCTCAACATGGCATCACTTCAACTAGTCATGACATAATGTAACATACTCTTTTAAGCATATCATGCAACATGAAGAAATCATAACTAGTCATGGCATATCATAGCGTAAAGCATAGTATGAAGCATAACATAATCGTATCTAATCATGGCATATCATCATAAGGAGTCATGGCATATCATACACATGAACATATCATGGAACATAACATAATCATATCTAACCATGGCATATAAATCATCATAAGGTATATGCATATGATTTTGAAAAACATGTATCCGAAAAACATGTGTATGTCTCATGATCTTTAAAACCATTTCTTCTTACATATATACTTGAACATAATCTCAACTTAAAGGGGATCCCGGCTATGTACCACTTACATATTGCGCGCAACCTATGTAGGTCCAAGGTAGCAAGTCTTGAACCCTACAAGGCAAACATACTAGGCCCGAGTCTTACTCCATCGACCTAGGGGCACTTAGGAGCCCATCCCTAACGAGGCCCGAGTCTTATTCCATCGACCCCGGGGCGCTTATGGAGCCCACCCTTGGTACAAGCCATATAAAGTAAAGTACATGTCAAACTTATACATATCATACATCATAAAAGCATGCATCACTTAGGCACACATCATATCATAAAAGTATGCATCACTTAGGCATACATCATGTCATAAAAGTATGCATCACTTAGGCATACATCATATCATAAAGGTATGCATCACTTAGGCATACATCATGTCATAAAGGTATGCATCACTTAGGCATACATCATATCATAACAATATGCATCACTTAGGCATACATCCTATCATAACAATATGCATCACTTAGGCATACATCCTATCATAACAATATGCATCACTTAGGCATGGATCATAAAACATGCATATCTTAAGCATAAAGCATATCATCAAGCATGCATAATTTAACCACATAGCATATCATGAAAGCATGCATATTTTAAGCACTAAACATAGCATCAAAGCATGCATAATTTAACCACATAGCATATCATGAAAGCATGCATATTTTAAGCACTAAACATAGCATCAAAGCATGCATAATTTAACCATATAGCATATCATGAAAGCATGCATATTTTAAGCTCATATCATATCATCAAAGCATGTAAAATTTTACCCACATATCATAACATAAAACATGCATCTTTTGAACTCATAACATATTGTAGAAATTTCTCATTTTGTATAGCTCACAAGCATACATGTCTAAGCATAAAAGTGTATCATGTGCTCATCCAATCATAAGGAACAATGTAACATGATTAACTTGGGTACTAAGCTTCCTAATCCCTTAGGTTCTTATCTTGGCCGAAACCCTCTTAGGTGCCAATCTAGGTTTTAAACAACATCCAAGCATGTAGAACCTAATTCATCCACATATCATTCTCATAGGAAGTATTATAAACAAGATTTACTTGGACTCTAAGTTTTTTCAAGTCCTTAAACCTCATTTGGCTGAACCTTAACAAGTGTGAAACAAGGTTCTAAATGACATAAAGCATGGAAACTTTAACCATGTTTATAGCATTTATTTCAAGGAATATGGTAAGCACAATTGAGTTAGTTCCTAAATTCTTTAAGCCCTTAAATTTATGTCTTGGCCGAAACTTACAAGTACTCATTTAGGTTTTCAAGCAAGCATACAAGCATGTGAACTTACTCTAACATCATGTATAAATTCATAAGTGGCCTCATACAAGTAGTCATGGCCGAAACTTCCTTAGCATCAATTTAGGTCACTAACAACATATAGCATGTAAATTTTAGCTTTCTACATTTCATATTTCATGGAGAGTGACATGAGCATGTTCAATGTAAGTTCTAGGGTTTCTAAAGCATGTATTCCCTTCATGGATGAGACTTAAAGGTGTCCATTTGAATAATAGTTAAATATATAAGCATGTGAACACAATCAACATGTTATCTCAATTTCATAAGAAGCATCTTTAACACATGAGGTCTAAATTTTAGGGTTTCTAGGTCTTTAAACCCTACATGGCCGAACCTCATCAAGCATAGAATTTGTTCAAATGGCATAAAAGCATAGAAAGTCATAACACATTTCATAACATGTATAAAAGTCAAGCACTATAAGCATACATTTAAATTGTGTCTTAGGTTTCCTAGGTTTTTCCTTTCTTTATCTCATAGCATATGTTTGGCCGAAACCTTCCAAGTCTTTAAACTAGGTTTTAGGTGGCCTAAAGTATGGAAAACCTAAACAAGTTTTATGGCAAAAAATATCAAAGAAACTATACATATAAATTTGGTTCACAACAAGCTAGGACCCTTGTGGTCATAATTATCATATATCATGCAACCAATTTTCCTCAACTCTATTTACGCATGGGAGCATCAAACCACTTTCATATCTTACTGTCATGGAGGTTTTGAGCATGTTAAAAATCTGTTTAAGCTATTCTAAAGCATCCACTTTACCATGGCCGAAACATTAAAAGTGATGTTCATGAGTTTCTATCAACATACAAGCATGCAACTCTTTAAGAAACTCTATATTCTATCATATAAACATGGTGAGTTTAAATTCAAAGTCTTCCTAACCCTAAACCCTTCCTTGGCCGAAACTTGTGAGTGGGATACTTTTGGTTCCAAGTAACCTTCAAGTATGAAAACGATAATGGATCCTTAACCATTTATTTAGAGGGTTTTGTGCAAGTTAGGTAAACAATTAAATTCCCTAGCCCTTATGAAACCTTTTTGGCCGAAACTCTAGGGTTAGATACATCCCTAATCCAACATCACATATATATAAAAATATGAGAGAAAACCTTCTTACAAAGTATAGAAAAATTATCATGAATCAAAGCTTATATTAAACATTCCTAGGATCAACAAGTCCTTTCTTTGGCCGAATTTTCACAACTTTGTTTCTAGGTTTTAAAATCCTCATAAAATCCAAAAACACATTAAAATCCCTTGTACCACAGGTGAGGGGAAGCTTACATCCTTTTCGCTTGTGGTTCTAAAGTGTGGTGATGGAAGAAAGGGTTCCTTCTTCTTGTTCTCCTCCTTTGTTTTCCCTTGGTAGCCTTACTTGTATCCTAGGAGGAACTTTGTTTTGGGGGCCGAAAATGGAGGAGAGGGGGCTGAGGTTCTCGGTGATGGAGAGGAGAGAATGAGAGAAA
This sequence comes from Zingiber officinale, assembly GCF_018446385.1. Classification (NCBI taxonomy): domain Eukaryota; kingdom Viridiplantae; phylum Streptophyta; class Magnoliopsida; order Zingiberales; family Zingiberaceae; genus Zingiber; species Zingiber officinale. Next base: position 15,016,174 of record NC_056004.1, read on the forward strand.
TGAGAGAAAAATCAAATCTTCTCTTCAAATGCTCCCTTTTATGTTAAGGGGAAAGAGGTAGCAAAATTGGTTTTTGCTTTCCTTCTCCCTTAGCCCTTTTTTTCATTTTTTTCTTTTTATTTTATTTATTTATTTGTTCTCATCATTCATGATGAAACAAGGGGGAATGAATCCCCTTAATTCCCCTCATTAAGTCACGGCAAAAGAAGAAGAAAAGGGAGAGAAAAGAAGGAAGGCAAGTTGTCTTTCTCTTGTTCTTTTCTTGTTTTCTTTTGGCTAGCTTTTACTCTCATCCTTATCATGAGTTTCCCTCCTTTGCTATCAATATATTATTCCTATCCCAACTGGTTATTACCCATTAATCCTATCATTTACATCATGAGAGGTTCAAGGTTCAATCCTTGACAACTCCCTATTTTTATTTCTTTGTATTTCTTTTTGGTTCAACATTCTACTAATATTTTTCTAAGGCAAATTCATCATTCTCTTATTTTATCTTAAAAGCTTAGTGGGTGTTACAGTACCCCGTACCTCATAAAAAGTTCATCCTCGAACTTTAAAATAGCTCCGGGTACTTTTGTTTCATATTGTCCTCGCGTTCCCAGGTGGCTTCTTCAAATCGTTGATTCCGCCATAGAACCTTTACTAAGGGTATTTCTTTATTCCTTAACCTCTTGACTTCTCGGTCCAAGATCTGAATAGGTCTACTTTCGTAACTTAGGTCCTCTTGAACCTGTACCGACTGTGGCTCAATTACTTGATCTGTGCTGGGAGTACACTTCTTGAGCATCGATACATGGAACACATCGTGAATGGCTGCCATGTCTGGAGGTAGTTCTATTCTGTATGCGACTTGGCCCACTCTTTCTATAATCCGGTACGGTCCTACGTATCGTGGGCTTAACTTGCTCCTCTTTCTGAACCTCATTATCCCTTTCATGGGGGATACCTTAAGGAATACCAAATCTCCGATGTTGAATTCTAGCGGCCTGCGCCGTTTATCGGCATAATTCTTCTGCCGACTCTGAGCAGTTTCTATTCGTTGGCGAATCTTCTATGTAGCTCGGGTGGTGTCATCAATAAGTTCCGTTCGGAACCCCATTTCCTTCTTTTCACCACTTTCATACCAGCATATAGGGGATCAACATTTCCTCCCATAAAGAGCTTCGTAAGGTGCCATTTTAATAGTAGCTTGGTAACTATTATTGTAGGCGAATTCTGCCAGGTATAAATATCGGCACCAGCTTCCCTTGAAGTCCAGGGCACAAGCTCTTAACATATCTTCTAATATTTGGTTCACTCTTTCAGTTTGCCCATCGGTCTGAGGGTGGAAAGCTGTACTAAATAACAACTTTGTGCCGAGGGTCTTCTGAACGCACTCCCAAAAGTGTGAAACAAAACGACCGTCTCTATCAGAAATAATGGTCTTAGGAATACCATGTAGCCGAATGATTTCCTTAACATATAACTGAGCTAGCTGCTCAGTTGAATAAGTCTTTTTGATCGCCAAAAAGTGTGCGGACTTCGTTAATCTATCTACAATCACCCATATAGCGTCATATTCGTTTGTCGTCCTGGGAAGACCCGAAATGAAATCCATAGAGATTTCTTCCCATTTCCATTCTGGAATTTGGACAGGCTGTAGTAATCAGCCCGGTCTCTGGTGTTCAGCTTTTACCCTTTGGCAGGTCAGGCAAGTACTGACATACTGAGCCACTTCTCTTTTCATACCAGACCACCAAAATTTATTTTTCAGGTCCTGGTACATCTTAGTGGAGCCCGGGTGTATTACATAGGGTGTAGTATGAGCTTCTTCCAGTATTTTCCTTCACAACTCTGGGTCCTCTGGAATGCATAACCGATCCCTGAGGTATAATATCCCGTTGTCCGCGATACGGAACCCGTCATTCTTTCCTTCCAAAGTCTCTTGTTTGATTCTCTGGAGGTTTTGGTCACTGGTTTGCTTTTCCAGTATACTTTCAAATAACGTCGGTGTTATGGTGAGGGTGGAAAGTCGCCCGGACATAGTTTCGACCCAAGGATACGAAACACGTCTCGGTTCCTCGATGGATTCCCATATTGGTTCGTTTCCAGCATTAAGTAAAACTTTAGCATATTGATTGAAATTAGGTAGCTGACCTGAGACGATGGCAGAGGCGTTCGCCACGTCATCCTGAGCGAGAGAGTAGACTCTGGCATTGGTCATAGTGGGAGGGGCCTCCAATCTTCCTTGGTTGATTGAAGTCCCTTCTATGGCAGTATGCATCTGGTGAAGCTGTGCAGGGGTGCTCCTATTCTGGTTGTTCTGTGGAGGTAGTGCCTGAGACTGAGTAGGGCAATTTCTTGCCAAATGACCTTCCTTTCCGCAGCTGTAGCACTTTCTGGTGCTTAGGAGACATACTCCAGAATGCATCTTTCCACATGTGGCACACTGAGGGTACTTGGTTTTCTTATTGACCGGACCTCCTTTTGTGTTGTTCCACTGTTTCCTCTTTCCACCTGAGTTTCCTTTCCAGCCGGTTCTGGTATTGTGCGATTTTTGTCCTCCGGTCAGTGCATGGTTCTTGCCCTCGTTCATTGCTTTCTGGTAGTGCTCGGTAATCAGGGCACTGCTGACTAGCTCCTCTGCAGTCTGCGGTCTATTAACTCCGCCGGCTACGTTCAGAGCTATCTCGGGTCGGAGCATCTTTAACATTAACCGGACCCTGTCTTTTTTAGTATGGATCAGTTCTAGGCACAGACGTGCTAGGCGGTTGAACTTTTTTACGGCTTCGTTAACTGACAGATCACCTTGCCGGAACTCAGTGAACTCATCATAATGCTTGTTGGTCACTTGCATATGGAAGAATTCTTCTAAGAACTCTGTCTCAAAATCCGTCCACTGCATCTGGTTTATTTGTCTTTTCGCTTTTACTCGGTCCCACCACATCCGGGCATCTCCGGTAAGGCAGAACGACGCGCATTTGACCTTCTCGTGTTCAGGCCAGTCCAATAGTTCCATTATGCTCTCAACGGTCTTGAGCCAAGCTTGCGTATCCCATGGTTCGCAGTTTCCCGAGAATGCTTCCGGCTTAAGCCTTTGCAACTGAATCAGATAGGCCTCTTGTCGGACCATCGGAGTAGGGGCTGTCGGGGGCACTGGTGCGGCTGTAGGTATAACCGGTAGTGTATTCTGATTTACCGGTGGGGTAATCGGGTTGCCTTGCTGACCCATTAAGGTAGTGATCAGCTGCTGTTGCTCTGCGATCTGATGCTGGAGGTCTGCGACTACCTGTGTCAGGTCTGGTGGAGTCACTGTCCCCTCGGTTCGGGTATTGCGTGTCCTAACCATGTTTATCTAAATAACAAATAGACTAGTGTAAGTGGTTATCATTTTTAGCCAATCTAACGTACTGTTTTGTTTCTATCTATTTGTTCTGGTATTATTCCTAACCTACTAATATGAAATCCTAATCTAAATTATAACTAAAAGCATAGAATAAAGCATTAAACATAAGCAAGCAAAACAAGAAACTAAAGCATAAGCAACATAAGGAAAAATAAGGAATAGAGTGACAAACAATATAACATAAGGAAATAAAGCATAAGCAATGTAGAAAAGAAAATAAAGCATAGGCAATATAACAAGGAAGAAAAATAAAGCATAAGTCATATAACATGAAACTAAGCATAAGCATATAACAAGTAAATTAAGCATAAACATTCTTACTTGGAGCGGCAGGTCGGAGGCTTGATGTGTGTGTAGTGAGCTGGCAAAAATTTTGGCTCTGATACCAACCTGTAACGCCCGGCCTCCCTACTAACCCTAAGGGACGGGGCTACGATACTCTATGTACAAATAACAGCGGAAGACTTAAAATAATTTTCTTAGTTTAATAAAAACTTTTCTTTTGTTTTCCTTTTTATCAAATCCGAACTACACTATCAGTGCCTCAATAACATGATAACAAATTTAGTAGAAACATAACATCAAGTCACATATATGGTACTACAATTCATGATACCAAAGCGTAGTTCTTTAAAAGTTTTAAAGCAGGTTCTTATTTGGTTGCCTAGCCACCGCCAAACACATCTCCTTGCCTCTCCTGCTGCTCCTCTAGCTCATCCAGCTTTTTCCTTTATCTGTGGTACAAGGACAGTAAGCTGTGAGCACTCATGGCTAAGTAAGTTCCTTTCCTACTCACTAAAACCGAAAATCATAGTAAAATCAAAGAATGTCTCAACATGGCATCACTTCAACTAGTCATGACATAATGTAACATACTCTTTTAAGCATATCATGCAACATGAAGAAATCATAACTAGTCATGGCATATCATAGCGTAAAGCATAGCATGAAGCATAACATAATCGTATCTAATCATGGCATATCATCATAAGGAGTCATGGCATATCATACACATGAACATATCATGGAACATAACATAATCATATCTAACCATGGCATATAAATCATCATAAGGTATATGCATATGATTTTGAAAAACATGTATCCAAAAAACATGTGTATGTCTCATGATCTTTAAAACCATTTCTTCTTACATATATACTTGAACATAATCTCAACTTAAAGGGGATCCCGGCTATGTACCACTTACATATTGCGCGCAACCTATGTAGGTCCAAGGTAGCAAGTCTTGAACCCTACAAGGCAAACATACTAGGCCCGAGTCTTACTCCATCGACCTAGGGGCACTTAGGAGCCCATCCCTAACGAGGCCCGAGTCTTATTCCATCGACCCCGGGGCGCTTATGGAGCTCACCCTTGGTACAAGCCATATAAAGTAAAGTACATGTCAAACTTATACATATCATACATCATAAAAGCATGCATCACTTAGGCACACATCATATCATAAAAGTATGCATCACTTAGGCATACATCATGTCATAAAAGTATGCATCACTTAGGCATACATCATATCATAAAGGTATGCATCACTTAGGCATACATCATGTCATAAAGGTATGCATCACTTAGGCATACATCATATCATAAAAATATGCATCACTTAGGCATACATCCTATCATAACAATATGCATCACTTAGGCATACATCCTATCATAACAATATGCATCACTTAGGCATGGATCATAAAACATGCATATCTTAAGCATAAAGCATATCATCAAGCATGCATAATTTAACCACATAGCATATCATGAAAGCATGCTTATTTTAAGCACTAAACCTAGCATCAAAGCATGCATAATTTAACCACATAGCATATCATGAAAGCATGCATATTTTAAGCTCATATCATATCATCAAAGCATGTAAAATTTTACCCACATATCATAACATAAAACATGCATCTTTTGAACTCATAACATATTGTAGAAATTTCTCATTTTGTATAGCTCACAAGCATACATGTCTAAGCATAAAAGTGTATCATGTGCTCATCCAATCATAAGGAACAATGTAACATGATTAACTTGGGTACTAAGCTTCCTAATCCCTTAGGTTCTTATCTTGGCCGAAACCCTCTTAGGTGCCAATCTAGGTTTTAAACAACATCCAAGCATGTAGAACCTAATTCATCCACATATCATTCTCATAGGAAGTATTATAAACAAGATTTACTTGGACTCTAAGTTTTTCCAAGTCCTTAAACCTCATTTGGCCGAACCTTAACAAGTGTGAAACAAGGTTCTAAATGACATAAAGCATGGAAACTTTAACCATGTTTATAGCATTTATTTCAAGGAATATGGTAAGCACAATTGAGTTAGTTCCTAAATTCTTTAAGCCCTTAAATTTATGTCTTGGCCGAAACTTACAAGTACTCATTTAGGTTTTCAAGCAAGCATACAAGCATGTGAACATACTCTAACATCATGTATAAATTCATAAGTGGCCTCATACAAGTAGTCATGGCCGAAACTTCCCTTAGCATCAATTTAGGTCACTAACAACATATAGCATGTAAATTTTAGCTTTCTACATTTCATATTTCATGGAGAGTGACATGAGCATGTTCAATGTAAGTTCTAGGGTTTCTAAAGCATGTATTCCCTTCATGGACGAGACTTAAAGGTGTCCATTTGAATCATAGTTAAATATATAAGCATGTGAACACAATCAACATGTTATCTCAATTTCATAAGAAGAATCTTTAACACATGAGGTCTAAATTTTAGGGTTTCTAGGTCTTTAAACCCTACATGGCCGAACCTCATCAAGCATAGAATTTTTTCAAATGGCATAAAAGCATAGAAAGTCATAACACATTTCATAACATGTATAAAAGTCAAGCACTATAAGCATACATTTAAATTGTGTCTTAGGTTTCCTAGGTTTTTCCTTTCTTTATCTCATAGCATATGTTTGGCCGAAACCTTCCAAGTCTTTAAACTAGGTTTTAGGTGGCCTAAAGTATGGAAAACCTAAACAAGTTTTATGGCAAAAAATATCAAAGAAACTATACATATAAATTTGGTTCACAACAAGCTAGGACCCTTGTGGTCATAATTATCATATATCATGCAACCAATTTTCCTCTACTCTATTTACGCATGGGAGCATCAAACCAATTTCATATCTTACTGTCATGGAGGTTTCGAGCATGTTAAAAATCTGTTTAAGCTATTCTAAAGCATCCACTTTACCATGGCCGAAACATTAAAAGTGATGTTCATGAGTTTCTATCAACATACAAGCATGCAACTCTTTAAGAAACTCTATATTCTATCATATAAACATGGTGAGTTTAAATTCAAAGTCTTCCTAACCCTAAACCCTTCCTTGGCCGAAACTTGTGAGTGGGATACTTTTGGTTCCAAGTAACCTTCAAGTATGAAAACGATAATGGATCCTTAACCATTTATTTAGAGGGTTTTGTGCAAGTTAGGTAAATAATTAAATTCCCTAGCCCTTATGAAACCTTTTTGGCTGAAACTCTAGGGTTAGATACATCCCTAATCCAACATCGCATATATATAAAAATATGAGAGAAAACCTTCTTACAAAGTATAGAAAAATTATCATGAATCAAAGCTTATATTAAACATTCCTAGTATCAACAAGTCCTTTCTTTGGCCGAATTTTCACAACTTTGTTTCTAGGTTTTAAAATCCTCATAAAATCCAAAAACACATTAAAATACCTTGTACCACAGGTGAGGGGAAGCTTACATCCTTTTCGCTTGTGGTTCTAAAGTGTGGTGATGGAAGAAAGGGTTCCTTCTTCTTGTTCTCCTCCTTTGTTTTCCCTTGGTAGCCTTACTTGTATCCTAGGAGGAACTTTGTTTTGGGGGCCAAAAATGGAGGAGAGGGGGCTGAGGTTCTCGGTGATGGAGAGGTGAGAATGAGAGAAATGAGAGAAAAATCAAATCTTCTCTTCACATGCTCCCTTTTATGTTAAGGGGAAAGAGGTAGCAAAATTGGTTTTTGCTTTCCTTCTCCCTTAGCCCTTTTTTTCATTTTTTTATTTTTATTTTATTTATTTATTTGTTCTCATCATTCATGATGAAACAAGGGGGAATAAATCCCCTTAATTCCCCTCTTTAAGTCACGGCAAAAGAAGAAGAAAAGGGAGAGAAAAGAAGGAAGGCAAGTTGCCTTTCTCTTGTTCTTTTCTTGTTTTCTTTTGGCTAGCTTTTACTCTCATCCTTATCATGAGTTTCCCTCCTTTGCTATCATTATATTATTCCTATCCCAACTGGTTATTACCCATTAATCCTATCATTTACATCATGAGAGGTTCAAGGTTCAATCCTTGACAACTCCCTATTTTTATTTCTTTTTATTTCTTTTTGGTTCAACATTCTACTAATATTTTTCTAAGGCAAATTCATCATTCTCTTATTTTATCTTAAAAGCTTTGTGGGTGTTACACTGAGGGTTTTGTAGATCTACAGCATACTAGCAGAGTATGCAAACTGCATAGGTCCATTTATGGACTAAAGCAAGCTTCTCGGAGCTGGAATCTTCGATTCGATGTTGCAATCAAACAGTTTGGTTTCATCAAGAATGAAGATGAACCTTGTGTCTACAAGAAGGTTGTTGGGAGCACAGTTGTATTTCTTATATTGTATGTGGATGACATACTACTCATTGGGAATAACATCCCTTTGCTACAGTTTATAAAGACATGGCTAGGGACTTGTTTCTCAATGAAGGACTTAGGTGATTCCACTCGCATTCTAGGGATACAGATCTATAGAGATAGATCTAAAAGGTTGCTTGCCCTAAGTTATAGTACATATATTGACAAGGTACTCATTCGGTTTGCCATGCAGAACTCCAAGAAGGGATTTCTGCCGATGTCACATGGTGTGAGTCTTTCAAAGACTCAAGGTCCCTCTTCTAGAGAGGAGAGAGACCGCATGGATTAGATCCCTTATGCCTCAGCCATAGGATCTGTCATGTACGCCATGCTATGTACTCGACCTGAGGTCTCGTATGGTTTGAGCATGACGAGCAGATACCAATTAGATCCAGGTGAGAGTCACTGGATAGCGGTCAACAATATTCTTAAGTACTTGAGAAGGACTAAAGAATATTTCTTGATATATGGACGCGATGATGAGCTAGTTGTAAAGGGTTACAGTGATGCCAGCTTCCAGACTGACCAGGATGATTATCGATCGCAGTCAGGGTTCGTGTTTTGCATAAATGGTGGTGCTGTGAGCTGGAAGAGTTTGAAGCAGGACACAGTTGCTGATTCTACAACAGAGGCTGCGTATATTGCTACATCAGAAGCAGCAAAGGAGGCAGTTTGGATCCACAAGTTCATTACTGAGCTTGGGGTCGTTCCTATCATAGCTGATCCCATAGAGCTCTATTGTGACAACAATGGAGTAATAGCACAGGCTAAGGAACCTCGCTCACACCAACGGACCAAACACATACTACGGCGCTTCCATCTCATTCGAGAGATTATCGAGAGAGGAGATGCGAAGATTTGCAGAGTACCCATAGAGGCTAACATCACAGATCTCTTGACCAAGGTTTTGGCACAGAGAAAGCATGATGGTCACACTAGGTCATTAGGCATTTGAGCCTATATTGATTGGCACTAGTGCTAGTGGGAGATTGTTAGTTAGAGCCCTGGAGCCAATCATTTGATGATTGTTGTATGGACTTGTTGTATCATATTCTTGTATATAAATAAAAGCATTTGTTTTGGTTATTATACTTACTTGTATTGGTGCCAAATAACTAAGTATAATAGCATCCTTGAGTAGAAGGTTTTTACCTATATCAATCGATTGGTTGAATCGATAGTGAGATAATATAAGGAACACTACTCTTAATCATTCCTAGTAGAGTATTAACATTTAGGGACAATGTTAATGTGACGAGACTAGCATGTAGATCAACTCGATGACTTGATCCCACAAGTCATGGATATGGAGATATCAAGTTGACACATGGGTATGCATTAGAGAATGCATACTGAATGACCCGCCATGAGAAAGTATCAAGGATCGTTATATGAGTGTCATATACTTTCTCATGTGGCTATTAGTATGACTACTAGTCCTTGGACCTGAAGTTACGATGGTTCCCTACATAAGGAGTTACGTACTTTGGCTTCGTCAAACGTCACCCGTAACTAGGTGGACTATAAAGGCGATTACTGGGTATGTAACAAAATATGCGGAGGGATGTGAGTGATGTAGATGGGATCTATCCCTCCTATATGACGGTAGTGACATCGATATTCTTGATAGAGTGAGACCACTAAGTGCATGGCCATGCCCAAATGAGTCAATATGAGATATTGAGCTCATTTAATTGAGTGAGTCTACTTGGAGTTCAAGATTTAGATTGATTAGAGGATGATACGATCTATGCCTCATATTGATCAATCTAGATGTCAAGGATAGAAGGACAATGTCATATATTATGAGAACTCAATATTAGTAGTCACAAGGTGCTGTTGGATCTCAACATTCTTGTAACTTGGGTAGTAATGATGTGTTGCTAGATACCGCTCATTACTTATGCTTCTAAATGGGTTTAGGATCATTGCCAACGTTACAAGAACCTATAGGGTCACACACAAAGGACAATTAGATGGAGATTAGGTTCATTTGATGTACCTAAAGGATTAGATTCATGTGATGAACCAAATTGGATTAAGAGTAATCTAAATTGTGCTAATTGAGTTGGACTCAATTTGGTTCATGTATTAAGTGAGTCTAATTTGGACTTAGACTCATTTAATTAATTTAATTCAATGAATAGAGATTCGTTAAATTAAAATTGACTTGAACAAATGGTTAGATTAGATCAACCAAGGGAGAGAAGTGGTCAAGTTTGACTTGACATAAGTAGGAAGATGAAGAGTCAAGTTTTGACTTGACTTTGACTTGACCAATGCCACATCATCAAGGCTTCTTCATTTGATCAAGTTTGACTTGACCAAATGTCATCTCATGGGAGTTACTAAGAGTTGTGACTCTTGATATTCCATGGAGGTTACAAGCCTTGTAGTGGGCGACCACTTAAAGAGGAAATTTAGTGCATTTTGTGTGCTAATTGATTTCATCTTCTTCCTCCTCTCAAGCTCTCATATTCTCTCCCTCTCCTCCACCATTACTGATCTTCTATGGTTTCTTGCACATCCTTAGAGGTTCTCTCCATCAAGTTGTTCGTGTGGATACACATAGAGGAGTATCTACTTTGATACTCTCGAGATCCGGCGACGAACCTTGGACGAGCGGGATTGTGAAGGGCTTCGCATCAAGGGTAATTCTTATCTCATAGATCTGGGTTAGATAAACTCGTACTCAAAGTTTCACCGCTTTTACTTCGCACGGATCCGGTGGCTAGGGTTTCGGGGTTTCCGCAACGCAAAAAGGTAGTTTTTGCAGCTCGAAAAACCCAACATAAACATGTTAAAACAAAAGGATTTACGATGCCAAGGCTACACACTTGGACTTACACCGCCGAATGGACTTACGTTGCCAAGGTTACACACTTAGACTTACACCGCCGAATGGACTTACGTTGTCAAGGCTACAAACTTTGACTTACACTGCCGAATGGACACACGTTGCCAAGGCTACACACTTGGACTTACACTGCCGAAACAATATGCAACATGCATTGGAGCCTATCCCAAGGCTCCCCCTATACCTATGCTCCCCAATGTGCTAGGATTTTACCACAGGGCTATTTAAGAACCTGTCGCTAGACTCCCCCTACACCTAAGCTCCCCAATGAGTTAGGATTTTCATTACCACAAAGGTATTTTCAGGTTTTCCCAACTAAACCTTACTTCTCCCACTTTGCCTAACATTCAAAAAGTTCTCCAACAATATTCCAATTGTTGAAAACTTATCCAACTTGACCCTAAACTCGTGTATGTATCCCATATGGATCTCATACATCTATATGAGCTGACCCGGTCCTAAACCAATGTTGAAAACAAAATTATAGTAGCATCAGTCGACTGCACCAGTCGACTGCCCGTATTGAAACAACACACAGAACCATTTTGTAACGCCCGCCCCTCCTGCTAGTAGGAGCGGGGTTACTGTGCGGAAACATATACGTACATAAATAAAAGTCTTTTACTATGTCAGCGGAAGTAATTTTTTTTTTTATATTCTTTTAAATGAACTAGATTATGAAATCATGCAAACCATTAAATAAATAAACTTAGTTCATGTTAACATAAATAACATAAGCAGGGCTTTCTTATTTCTTAGCCGAGCCACCACCACACACATCTCTTGCCTCTCCTGCTGCTCCCCTATTTTATCCATTCTTTTCCTTTATCTACGGTACAAGGAAAGTAAGCTATAAGCACCAAGGCTTAGTAAGATCCTTTCCTACTCACAAAAACCAATATTTCATAGCAAAATCATCATACCATATATCATGAATACATGACATCATATCATATAATCAAAACATATCATATAACATATCATATCATTAAGAACATCATGCTATATCATTAAAGAGAAGCATCATAGTATATCATAGCAATAAGAAACATCATGCTATATCATATCATAAATAAGAGAGCATCATGTCACATAATCATAAGAGCATATCATATCATAAAATATTATATCATGCAAGATGTCTTTTTAAAACATGTATCATGTCATATGCAAGATATCTTAAAACATATCATATAGTACTAAAACATAATATCATCATGAGGGCCCGGCTTGTACCACATATATACATAAATGCGCGCATCCTAAGTAGATCCAAGGTAGCTAATCTTAAACCTACTAGGAACTAGGCCCGTTTCATAGACCATCGACCTAGGGGCACGTAGGAGCCCATCCCTTTTTTTTACTAGGCCCGTGTCAAAGTCCGTCAGCCTAGGGGCGCTTATGGAGCCCACCCTTGGTACAAGCCATACAAAGTAAAATAACATGTCGTATACATATCACATCATAGCATAATATATTCTTTTCATCTTTACTTATCATGTCATAAAGAGTGCTCTTAGTCCCAACTTGAGAGGCAAGCAACTCTTAGGCCTTTTCTTATCATATCATAAAGAGTGCTCTTAGTCCCACTTAATAGGAAAGCAACTCTTAGACCTTTACTTATCATGTCATAAAGCATACATTCTTGAGCATAAAACATATCATAAGAGTCTTTATCATACATGGTTCATAAGCATACATAATGAGCATATTACTTGTCATATCATAAAGCATGCATACTTGAGCATAAATCATATCCTAAGAGTCTTTATCATGCATGGTTCATAAGTATACATAATGAGAATACTATTTGTCATACCATAAAGCATGCATACTTGACCATAAATCATATCCTAAGAGTCTTTATCATGCATGGTTCATAAGCATATATCAATGAGCATATAATACATCATAAGAAACATAATCATGCATGGAACACATTAACTAGTGTCTCCTAATTCATATCATAACATATGAGACACCTAGTAAAATCACCATTGGGTCTCTAACCCTAATCCATATAGTGGCCGAAAGTTCCAAGCCTAATTCTAGGTTACCAGCAACATAAAAGCTTGTGAACCCTAAACCAATTTCATTTCATAAATCATTAAGAACATCATAGGCATATTTAGTTTAGGTTCTAAGCTTTCTAGGTCCTTGGTCTTGTTATGGCCGAAAGTTACTATGCCTAGTTCTAGGTCATAAACAACATAAAAGCATGTGGACCCTAAACTAATTTCATATCATAAATCAAAAGGAACATCATGAGCATATTTAGTTTAGGTTCTAAGCTTCCTAGGTCTTTTAACTTGGTGTGGCCGAAACTTAGGGGCATGAACAAGGTTCTAAATAATATACAAGCATAAGAATATCAAGCTAACTTTCATATCATATCATAAGGGAAATCATAAGCATGCTAGATTTAATTTTAGGCTCCCTTAGACCCTAAAACTTATCATGGCTGAACCATAAAGAAACTTATATCTAGATTTCAAGCAACATCAAAACATGATACCCTAAGTTAGCTTTTATATCATGTCCTAAGGAGAGTCATGAACATGTTAAACTAAGTTTTATGCTCTCCTAGGTCCTACGCTCACAACATGGCCGAAACTCTAAGGGCAATGCATCTAGGTTCTAAGCAACATACAAGCATGAAACACTTAGAAAACCTTCATACCATTTCATAAGATAAAACATGAGCATGTTAGCTAAAGTTTTAAACACTTCTAGGACTTCAATTCTATTGTACCTGAAACCCTAATTTCCTCAGATGACATGCATTTAGGTTCCAATCAATATACAAGTGTGAAAACCCTAAGTACTCTTCATAACATATCATAAAGCAAGTCATGAGCATGGTAGATTAAATTTTTAACCTCTCCTAGCCCATTATTTCCATCATGGCCGAAAGCCCTAACAACATATTTTAAATTTTAAGTAACATACAAACATAAGAGCACCAAACTAATCTCTTATCATAGGATACCTACCATAAGGACATAGTGAGCATGATTAGTTTAGATCTTAAACCTTCGAAGTCTCTAAATCACACTTGGCCGAAAGTTCAAGGACATGGATCTAGGTTTTAAGTAAGCATACGAGCATAAGAACATTCACTAATCTCCTATACTAGGGTACATATCATAAGAACATGGTGAGCACGCTTAGTTAGGTCTTATACCTCTCTAACTCTTTTATTCAAATTTTGGCCGAAAGCTTCAAAGATGTGACTCTAGGTTTTTAAACATTCTAACCTCATGGAAAACACATAAACAACTTGTACCACAGGTGAGGGGATACTTACATCCTTTCACTTGTTGTTCCTAAAGAAAGTGATACCCTTGTGAGGAGGAAAAAGAAGCTTCTCTTCCTAGTTCTCCATTTTGTTTTCTCTTTCTTGTAAGGAGTAAACCTTGAGACTCCTTCTTAGGATTTAGTTTTCTTAGAAAGAAAACCTTAGCTTGGATTTGGGAAATGAGGGAGAGAGGACTTTAGGTCTCGGTGGAGGAGGAAGAAGGAGAAAGAAAGGAGGAGGAAGAAGAAGGAGGAAGAATTAACCAAACTTTCTTTCCCTTCTCTTCACTCAATCCTATTTATTCCCAATGAGGATGAAAAGTGTCCCCATTCATCCCCTTGCCTTCTCTACCTTCTCACTCTCTTCATTCCCACGCAAATAGCAAGAGGAGGAAGAAAAAACTAACTTGCCCTTTGCTTGCTTCTTTTCTTAACCAAGAGAAAGAGGAGGAAAGCTACTTGATCTTCTCTTGTTCCCTTCCTTAATCTTACTCTCACTTTTAACTATAATTCCTCTTCTTTACAAATCATAAATCATTCATGGCTCTATTGGTTATCATGTAACAATTTTGCATTATCTATTGTGAGAGGTTCAAGGTTCAAACCTTAACTTCTCTTTCTTTTTATTTCTTCTTGGTTCTATTTCCATTTTCCTTTTATAACTTACCCATATGCATAGCTTAATATTTCGTGGGTGTTACAGTACCCCATACCTCATAGAAAGTTCATCCTCGAACTTAGAATATTGACATCAGGTGGCACAGGACTTTCTGCTAAGTGCATCGGCCACTTTGTTCGCTTTTCCTGGATGATAAAAGATCTCGCAGTCATAGTCCTTGACTAGTTCGAGTCATCTGCGTTGTCTCATATTCATGTCTTTCTGTGTGAAGAAGTATTTCAGACTCTGGTGGTCAGTATAAATCTTACACTAGACACCATATAAATAATGTCTCCATGTTTTGAGAGCAAAGACCACGGCTGCTAGTTCTAGATCATGAGTGGGGTAATTCTTTTCATACTCTTTGAGTTGTCTAGAGGCGTAGGCAATGACTTTGCAGTCTTACATGAGTACAGCTCCAAGTCCTAATTTGGAAGCGTCGCTGTACATATCGAAGCCTTTGTTACTTTTCGGAAGAGTAAGGATCGGAGCACTGGTCAATCTCCTTTTTAATTCCGTGAAACTCTTCTCGCAGTCCTCCGTCCATTCATACTTTTTGTTCTTCTTGGTGAGAATTGTCATAGGGGCTACAATTTTAGAAAATTCCTCTACAAACTTCCTGTAGTAGCCTGCTAATCCGAGAAAACTTCTGACTTCACTGACATTCCTTGGCATGTTCTAGTTACTTACAGCTTTGATCTTGTTTGGATCTACCATTACTCCGTCTTTGGAGATGACATGACCCAAGAATGATACTCGATCGAGCCAGAACTCGCATTTGGAGAATTTTGCATATAGTTGTTTTTCTTGAAGAATCTGTAGTACGGTATTCAGGTGTTCAGCATGCTCTTCTTGGGTTCTCGAATATATGAGAATATCGTCAATGAAGACGATGACAAATTTGTCGAGATATGTCGTAAATACCCGATTCATCAGATCCATAAATACAGCAGGAGCATTTGTTACTCCGAAGGGCATAACTATGAACTCATAATGGCCGTACCTTGTTCAAAATGTCGTCTTTGGTATATCATCCTGTTTTACCTTTACTTGATGATTGCCGGACCTTAGGTCAATCTTTGAGAAGACGGTTGCACCCTTTAGTTGGTCGAATAGGTCGTCGATCCGTGGAAGAGTGCACCTGTTCTTGATTGTCACATTATTCAGCGCTCGGTAGTCTATACACATTCGCATAGACCCATCCTTCTTTTTCACGAACAGTACCGGAGCTCCCCATGGAGAGTGACTTGGGCGAATAAGTCCCTTGTCGAGTAACTCTAATAGCTGTCCCTGAAGTTCCTTCAACTCAGCCGACGCCATCCGATAAGGTGCCTTAGAGATCGGCTTAGTACCGGGAATCAATTCGATCTCGAATTCTATTTCTCTGTCGGGGGCTAACCCTGGTAATTCATCGGGAAATACTTCCGGATAATTGCATACCACCCTGACATTTTCTAGCTTCTGGTCCTTGGCTTGACTGGTACCGACGACGTGTACTAGAAACCTAGTACATCCCTTATTTAACATCTTTTGTGCCTTAATGGTCGATAAGAATCTCCCAGTTTCTTTCCTTAGTTCTCCAACAAATTCAAACATCGGTTCTGTTTCAGGTCGGAAGACCACTTTTCTTTGACAACACTCGATCGAAGCGCCGTACTTACTCAAGAAATCCATGCCCAATATAATGTCATAATCTTGCATGTCAAGCATTATCAAATCACAGTAGAGTTCTCTTCCTACGATTCTGATGGGTGCGGCTCGCAATATATGGGTAGATGGCATTACTTCTCCCGAAGGCAGGGTTGTTAAGAATTTGCCATTTAAAGCTTGTGGTGGTATCTCTAACTTCTCCATGAAGGGTGTAGAGACAAACGAACGTGTTGCCCCAGTATCAAATAACACATTAGCATATTGACTGAAAATAGGTAGCTGACCTGTGACAACGGTAGAGGCACTCGCCACGTCATCTTTGGTAAGAGAGAAAACCCTGGCGTTCGTTGTAGTTGGCGGGGCTTCCAATCTCCCTTGGCTAATCGGAGTCCATTCTAGGGCAGCTTGCATCTGGTGTAGCTGCGAGGGAGCACTTCTGTTCTGATTATACTGCTGAGATGGTGCCTGGATCCGGGTAGGGCAGTCTCTGACCATATGTCCTTGCCATCCGCAATTGTAGCACTTTTTCGTACCCTGATGGCGTACTCCGGAGTGCTGCTTTCCACAAGTGGTACACTGAGGGTACTTAGGTTGCTTGTTTGCCGACCCACCTTTAGCGTTGCTCCATTGCTTTCTTTTCCCATTAAGATTTCCTTTCCAGCTTGCTCTGGTACCTTGAGGCTTCTGTCCTTCCGCCTGCGATGGATTCTTACTTTCGTTCATCGCCTTCTGATAATGTTCGGTGATCAAAGCACTGCTGACTAGCTCTTCTGTAGTCTGCGGTCCATTAATTCTGCCGGCCACGTTCAAAGCTATC
The DNA here is from genome assembly GCF_018446385.1 of Zingiber officinale. Lineage (NCBI taxonomy): Eukaryota > Viridiplantae > Streptophyta > Magnoliopsida > Zingiberales > Zingiberaceae > Zingiber > Zingiber officinale. Next base: position 15,033,504 of record NC_056004.1, read on the forward strand.
TCGGGTCGGAGCATCTTCAGCATCAGTCTGACCCTTTCTCTTTCCGTGCTGACCAACTCTGGGCATAGGCACGCGAGACGGTTGAAGCGCTTCACTGCTTCGTTAACTGATAAGTCATCTTGCCGGAATTCGGTGAACTCGTCGTAGTGCCGGTTTGTCACTCGCAAATGGAAGAATTCCTCGAAGAACTCTGCTTCGAAGTCTGCCCAGTTCATCTGATTAACTTGTCTCTTAATCTTAACTCTTTCCCACCACATTCTGGCGTCTCCAGAGAAGCAAAATGATACACACTTATTCTTTTCTGGTACCGGCCAGTCCAGCAGCTCCACGATACTTTCCACTGTTTTGAACCAGGCCTGGGCTCCCATGGCTCGTAAGTACCTGAGAAGTTCTCCGGCTTCAGCCTTAGCCACTGTATTAAATAGGTCTCCTATCGGACCGCTGGGGCAGGGGTTACCGGTGGTACTGGTGCAGCTATAGGTATGACTAGGACCGCATTCTGATTTGCTGGTGGGGTGACGGGGTTTCCTTGCTGCCCCATCAAAATAGTGATTACTTACTGTTGCTCCGTGATCTGACGTTGGAAATCCGTGACTACTTGTGTCAGATCTGGTGGAGTCACTGTCTCCTCGGCCCTGTTACCACGTCTTCTAGCCATATCTATTTCGATGAATAATAATAATGCTAACATAAGTCTAGTGCTATTCCTACTAATATCCATATATAGTAAAACATCGCTTATCATGCATAAAGGCAAATCATATCATGCATAAAGATTTTTGAACACATACTAGGAGCATATCTTATCATACGTAAAGAAAATAATGTAAGTACAGAAATTCTTACTTGGAGCGACAGGATAGAGGCTTGATGTGTGTGTAGCGGGAAGGCTAACCTGGCTCTGATACCAACTTGTAACGCCCGCCCCTCCTGCTAGTAGGAGGGGCGGGTGTTACAAGAGCGGAAACATATACGTACATAAATAAAATTCTTTTACTATGTCAGCGGAAGTAATTATTTTTTTTATATTCTTTTAAATGAACTAGATTATGAAATCATGCAAACCATTACATAAATAAACTTAGTTCATGTTAACATAAATAACATAAGCAGGTCTTTCTTATTTCTTAGCCGAGCCACCACCACACACATCTCATGCCTCTCCTGCTGCTTCCCTAGTTTATCAATTCTTTTCCTTTATCTGCAGTACAAGGAAATTAAGCTATAAGCACCAAGGCTTAGTAAGATCCTTTCCTACTCACAAAAACTGATATTTCATAGCAAAATCATGAAAGCATATAGCAATGAAAACATAATCATCTAGATATCATATCATGTAAACAAAGCATCATAACATATCATATTAAGACATATCATCATAAAGATCGAATCATGTCATATCATAGTATATCATAGCAATAAGAAACATCATGCTATATCATATCATAAATAAGAGAGCATCATGTCACATAATCATAAGAGCATATCATATCATAAAACATTATATCATGCAAGATGTCTTTTTAAAACATGTATCATGTCATATGCAAGATGTCTTAAAACATATCATATAGTACTAAAACATAATATCATCATGAGGGCCCGGCTTGTACCACATACATACATAAATCCGCGCATCCTAAGTAGATCCAAGGTAGCTAATCTTAAATCTACTTGGAACTAGGCCCGTTTCATAGACCATCGACCTAGGGGCACGTAGGGGCCCATCCCTTTTTTTTACTAGGCCCATGTCAAAGTCCGTCAGCCTAGGGGCGCTTATGGAGCCCACCCTTGGTACAAGCCATACAAAATAAAATAACATGCCGTATACATATCACATTATAGCATAACATATTCTTGTCATCTTTACTTATCATGTCATAAAGAGTGCTCTTAGTCCCAACTTGATAGGGAAGCAACTCTTAGGCCTTTGCTTATCATATCATAAAGAATGCTCTTAGTCCCACTTAATAGGGAAGCAACTCTTAGGCCTTTACTTATCATGTCATAAAGCATACATGCTTGAGCATAAAACATATCATAAGAGTCTTTATCATGCATGGTTCTTAAGCATACATAATGAGCATATTACTTGTCATATCATAAAGCATGCATACTTGAGCATAAATCATATCCTAAGAGTCTTTATCATGCATGGTTCATAAGCATACATAATGAGCATACTACTTGTCATACCATAAAGCATGCATACTTGAGCATAAATCATATCCTAAGAGTCTTTATCATGCATGGTTCATAAACATACATCAATGAGCATATAATACATCATAAGAAACATAATCATGCATGGAACACATTAACTAGTGTCTCCTAATTCATATCATAACATATGAGACACCTAGTAAAATCACCATTGGGTCTCTAACCCTAATCCATATAGTGGATGAAAGTTCCAAGCCTAATTCTAGGTTTCGAGCAACATAAAAGCATGTGAACCCTAAACTAATTTCATTTCATAAATCATTAAGAACATCATAGGCATATTTAGTTTAGGTTCTAAGCTTTCTAGGTCCTTGGTCTTGTTATGGCCGAAAGTTACTATGCCTAGTTCTAGGTCATAAACAAGATAAAAGCATGTGGACCCTAAACTAATTTCATATCATAAATCAAAAGGAACATCATGAGCATATTTAGTTTAGGTTCTAAGCTTCCTAGGTCTTTTAACTTGGTGTGGCCGGAACTTAGGGGCATGAACTAGGTTCTAAACAATATACAAGCATAAGAATATCAAGCTAACTTTCATATCAGATGATAAGGGAAATCATAAGCATGCTAGATTTAATTTTAGTCTCCCTTAGACCCTAAAACTTATCATGGCTGAACCATAAAGAAACTTATATCTAGATTTCAAGCAACATCAAAACATGATACCCTAAGTTAGCTTTTATATCATGTCCTAAGGAGAGTCATGAACATGTTAAACTAAGTTTTAAGCTCTCCTAGGTCCTACATTCACAACATGGCCGAAACTCTAAGGGCAATGCATCTAGGTTCCAAGCAACATACAAGCATGAAACACTTAGAAAACCTTCATACCATTTCATAAGATAAAACATGAGCATGATAGCCAAAGTTTTAAACACTTCTAGGCCTTCAATTCTATCATACCCGAAACCCTAATTTCCTAAGATGACATGCATTTAGGTTCCAATCAATATACATGTGTGAAAACCCTAAGTACTCTTCATAACATATCATAAAGCAAGTCATGAGCATGGTAGATTAAATTTTTAACCTCTCCTAGCCCATTATTTCCATCATGACCGAATGCCCTAAGAGCATAATTTAAATTTTAAGTGACATACAAACATAAGAGCACCAAACTAATCTCTTATCATAGGATACCTACCATAAGGACATAGTGAGCATGATTAGTTTAGATCTTAAACCATCCTAGTCTCTTAATCACACTTGGCCGAAAGTTCAAGGACATGGATCTAGGTTTTAAGTAAGCATATGAGCATAAGAACATTAACTAATCTCCTAGACTAGGGTACATATTACAAGAACATAGTGAGCACGCTTAGTTAGGTCTTATACCTCTCTAACTCTTTATTCAAATTTTGGCCGAAAGCTTCAAAGATGTGACTCTAGGTTTTTAAACATTCTAACCTCATGGAAAACACATAAACAACTTGTACCACAGGTGAGGGGATACTTACATCCTTTCACTTGTTGTTCCATAAGAAAGTGGTACCCTTGTGAGGAGGAAAAAGAAGCTTCTCTTCCTAGTTCTCCCTTTTGTTTTCTCTTTCTTGTATGGAGTAAACCTTGAGACTCCTTCTTAGGATTTAGTTTTCTTAGAAAGAAAACTTTAGCTTGGATTTTGGAAATGAGGGAGACATGACTTTAGGTCTCGGTGGAGGAGGAAGAAGGAGAAAGAAAGGAGGAGGAAGAAGAAGGAGGAAGAATTAACCAAACTTTCTTTCCCTTCTCTTCACTCAATCCTATTTATTCCCAATGAGGATGAAAAGTGTCCCCATTCATCCCCTAGCCTTCTCTACCTTCTCACTCTCTTCATTCCCACACAAATAGCAAGAGGAGGAAGAAAAAACTAACTTGCCCTTTGCTTGCTTCTTTTCTTAACCAAGAGAAAGAGGAGGAAAGCTACTTGATCTTCTCTTGTTCCCTTCCTTAATCTTACTCTCACTTTTAAATATAATTCCCCTTCTTTACAAATCATAAATCATTCATGGCTCTATTGGTTATCATGTACCAATTTAGCAATATCTATTGTGAGAGGTTCAAGGTTCAAACCTTAACTTCTCTTTCTTTTTATTTCTTCTTGGTTCTATTTCCATTTTCCTTTTATAAATTACCCATATGCATAGCTTAATATTTCGTGGGTGTTACACATTTTGTGTTCGATATTCACTATTACCAGTTGACTGCTAACTGTACTAGCCGACTGACACACTATTTTCAGTTTATCCTACATTCTGAACCTAATTTCATAAATGTGCCAATAATTTCACAGACATCCAAAAATCTCCAAATTTTGTGTAGAGGTCTATTTTACCCATGTCTACTTGGGAAAAATACATTAAAAAATGTATCTATTACCAATCCCAAGATTGATACTGATCCTGCCTGAGAGATTGCGAGATGAAGCACTGGGTGATGATGAGCGATGACAAGTAAGGAACCTAATGCCGATGAACAAGAGAGGATCCGAGAAAACCACAGCGAACCTTGTAAACGCCTAAATGCAGAACAATAGATCTGAGGAAACCAAAGCAGGTCTATGGATAATACTTCACAGATAAGAACTCTGGCGAAATGCCTCTGTAAATCGGCAAAGACTCAATGATCCAATGAGTGATCTCTTCTCTCTGCACATAATGAGACCAACCAACAAAGCGTTAGTGACCTAAGACCGGGATGGGAATTCCTAGCTAGGTCCTCCGACGCCCAAGTTAGGCTTCGGCGAGAAGAAGAGGAAATAGTCTAGAAGAAGATGGAAATTATTGTTTGCCCCTAATGCAATGCGTATGTTTGCGTACCTGGCTAGTGGAGGGTATTCCCCTTTTTATTCCACCTCATCTAACCTCCAAAGTCATGAGGTGGACCTCGATTTGTTAAAGTTTATTAAGAGATGACGTAAACCAGAACTGCAATAATAGTTTCAGGATTTTTTTTCATACCCTAGATGTACCTCCTTTGTTGTTTAGCATACCCCCTTTGTCGTTTAGCATACCTGTAGAAACTTTTAGAAGCTATTTGCCGCTAAATTAATTAAGCTACCACATGATCCCATATTGTTAAAGTTTACCAGTTATATACACTTGGTTAGTCATATAAACCCATTCTATATATGTGTGAGGAATATCTTCTGTTTGTACTAATCTCGGTCGATATTAGTTACTCGGTTGGTCATTTATACCAGGCCAGGATTTTACTATTATAAATGTGTCATAAACCATGCAAGGTTAAAGACTTTTATGCTCGATCTACTTTTCATGCCCGGCCGGTGTATAAAGCACGACCGAACCTACCTTATCGTCTTAGATTAACTAGTCGGGTGTATATAGATCTTCAGGACAACCTAATGCTATGCTCGATCAGTCTCTTACTTTCGGTCAGTCTTTACATACCGAGCGCATATGCTGAGGTGGTCTATTAAGCTCGACAAGTCATGTCTTACCAACTGAAGTTGATCAGTCGGGCGTATATAAGCCTTCTCGCCCGATCGACCCTTTCTCGATTGGCCTTTGTCTACTGAGCTCATATGCATGGTTGCCTTATCATGTTCGACCGATCTTTGTCTGCAAAGCTTATATGCCCGATCGGTCTCTTATTCGGTCGGTCTTTGCATACTGAGCGCATATGCTCGAGCGGTCTATTGAGCTCGACTGGTCATGTCTTACCGACTGAAGTTGACCAGTCGGGCATATATAAGCCTTCTCGCTCGGTCGACTGTTAACGATCCGCAAGTGTTTGGATACATCGTCCGTTTTGAAGAAAGATATTGTATCCACAGGGGCTGGTTATAACTCTTAACACGAATTAGCTAAATAACTAATCAATTGATTTATAAAAACTAAGTGCAACTATGTAAAGTAAGATATAGAGGTAAAGCATAGAAACAGGGATAAGGGCTATGATAAAAGGATGTTCTAGGAGTTTTGGTTTCTTTGTAATATTAGTCAATGTAAATTATCTACCAAAGCTTATTTCCTCAATTGTCCTTCATTTGTCGAAGATTGCCGATTCTCTCTTGCAATAGAAAATCGGCCTAGGACTAAAATCTATATCTAATGTGATCAATTAGGAATGATTCCTATGATGTCCTTACACGGGCATGCCTGTCACGTGCGTCCCTCGGATAATCAACATAGAAATTCGCTACTACTCAACCATATCAAGATATAAAAGATTAATGCATACAATCTATCCTATCACCTTGAATGTTCTTATTTCCCCTTCAAGATTATCCCTCAATTATCCTTATACGCGCTTGTCTGCCACATACGTCCCTCAGAAAATCGAATGAAGAATTACCTCTACAAGATCCATAAGACACTCAAACTTTCAATCAAGTATGGTAATTAAGTCCAATCACAACAATCCACACAAGATTAAATAGATACAAAACAGGACAACATCATAGAAAAAGGAAATTGGCAAATCCGCAAGAGTTTACATCAAATCATATTACAAATACTCCCTCCATCCTAGAACAAGGAGATCTAATCCATAGAACAAGAAAAGAACCCCAAAGATAGGAAGATTACAAGCATCTTGATCACAAAATCCAAGAAGAGATAGGGAAGAAAAGCTTATCTATGATGTAGAACAGTCTTCGGATCCAATCCTCGATCACGGAGTCGATTCGTTGAAGATCTCCCCTTAGATCGTCAGAAAATCCCTCCAAGAAGATGAGGAATCGTCCAAATCTTGCTCTCTCCCAAAAGGGAGAACTCCCCCATCAAATGATGAAAGAAACCCTTATATAGAGTAGAATTTTTGGGCGCCACACGACCCCAAGACCAGGCCGTGTGTGAGACACGACCTAGGTCATTCTCTTTGCTGCCCCTCTCACATGGCCGTGTGATGCACATGGACGTGACATGCTCTGCCACTACCCTCCTTGCACGGCCATGTAGATGTACACAGCCTGTGCCGCCTCCAGCTCTGGAACTCATGCACGGCCGTGTCTGGGACACGACCAAGGCTTGTTTGGCTTTTGAAAAAATTGCATGGCCATGTAGATGTACACGGCCGTGTACTGCTTTGGCTCTGGAAGGCCTCAAAGTTGGCACAGCCGTGTGATGCAGACACGGTCGTGACCTCTTCCTTTTCTGCAAGGGCTACACGGGTGATCATCACCACACGGCTTGGACATTGCCCTGCTCTGCCAATGCTGCATGGGTGAGGATCACCACATGACCTAGGTCACTCTTCCAAACATGGCCATGTGACACTCCAAGAGGGTGTCTTCCTCCTTTCGTTAAGTTGCAGATTTAGCCTTGATCATAAATCCTTCTCCAAATACAACTCATGAGTACAGAAAATGCATAAAAGCATATCTCCAAATAAAAATAGTAAATATGCTAAAAGCCAAGCTGGAAGTACGAAAATGCACAGATAAAGCATGGGGAGAATATGTAAATGTGCGTCAAAATATGCTAAACAAGTGAATACAATCTACGCACATCACACCCCCAGACTTAAACTTTTTCTTCTCCTCAAGCAAAAATGCCGCAATCTTAATTCATATACTCTACAATGCATTCATAATCCCTAATGTACTTTCCTAACTCTATCAAAATGTTTCATTAACAAACATGATCATGGAAACAAGTCAAGTATGGCTCAAGAATAAGTCTCTTGAGCACAATGCAAAAAGTGACCCAAACTTTTCAAGTTTCAATTTATGTCCTAGTCAAGTCATCATCTAGATGAGTTCCTAACGTTTTCGATGATAGGTACTTACCTGCCACATACTTGGTTAATATTTCTCAATCAACCCAAGGGCTCAAAGGCGTGTGCTCAATCTCAAGAGAAGCTAAGCAGTCATTTCCCCAGTAACCTAACTCTGTCTCAAAGGGGTGACTTACTAGATTCCACTTACAACAACTATTTTTTATATCCCTTATTCACTCTTTTTTTTATATAAATGCTTGCATTGTGCAAAACTTATTTACAAATGTACTTATAGCACAAATGTTGGGATATTTTGATTTTTTCAAATGAGCTAACATGATTTGAGCATCATCCAGTAACCAAAATGAAGTTTGAGAAATTAACATGGAAACCAAGTAGTAAACAAACAAGATAAATCATGACTATTTCAATGATGTCAACTATCCAAGCTCAAGTATAGTGAAGGTAAGATCCTTAAGGTCAAGCCAAATTTCAAACTTATCTCCATATGATACTTATCTTATTTCAAGCTACTCAAGATAGAGAAAAGAAATACACTAAGCATACTACTAGCATCATTTAAAACATCATGAATCAAGATAATAAACGTGCTAACATTTTTACTAAAAGACAAGAAAGTATATAAGTGAAGTTTGATGTTCTCAAGATGTATGCCACAAGGTTTTCAAAAGACAATCAAATGACTATCAAAATAATCCAAGCAAAACAAAATAAACGGCAGAACAAAACACAAAAATTTTCAGGTCTTCAAACCACCCCCAGTCTTAAACTTTTCATCGTCCCGATGAAATCAATATGGTGGAGGAGGTGGACGAGGGAAAGGAGGTCTACGTCGTTCCCCAATGGGAAAACTAGGAAAACCAGGGGTTTCACTCAAGAATATATGATATTCATAAAGAGCATCTACTTGTTGGCTAGTAATACTCATGCTTTGCATAAAATCCCTCATTCTAGCTTGATCAATATCATAGTCCTAAACAAATTCAGCCATTTGACCTTGAAAGTTCCTTGTAAACTGATAGTGATTTTGTACTTCTCTAAATTGGTCATCAATAAAGAGAAAAGACTCTCCAACATTGTTCGTTGGGCATTTTGCTTCTCCTAAAGTGAGTTCAGAGATGCACGAAAATCTGAAAAATCAAATATAGAGGGACCCATACCATAGGCAAAAGAATGCCTAGCGGGCTCCGGATGTCCAGATGGCTACGGGTATCTAGATGGCGAGGGCTCAAGGTGTGGCTCTACGTCTCCAGATATATTTGACATTCTCGGGGTCTAAATCAGTAATTACCCAATTAGCAGGGTTGCGAATAGAAGTTCATTCGGGACAAGGAAGAGGTAAAGGAAGACCATTCGTCCTAGGAAATGAAAAACTATTCTCATCCAAACAAATTATTTTCATAGCAAGACGTGCATCAATATCTATCATGTCATTTCCATGGATGACTTCCATCCCATATAAATCAAGCTCCAAACTAATAGCCATTTGAGTAATCAAACCTTCAAAAACAATTGATCCCGAGGATGCCCTCCTGGCTCTCACTAATGTTTGCAAAAAATGAAAACCAGAATCGAAATCATCTTTATAACACATAGCCCACAAAGCATAAAGTTCTACTTTCTTGATGACTCCATCACTTTCCCCTCTACCAAAAATAGTTTTACTCATAACACGATGTAAGTATCTAAAGACGAGGGTTTGCATGTGAGAAGCCTTAGCTCTAGAGGGCTCATAAGGTTGTTCTAATCCAGTGATCAAACTCCAAAATTGATTCCAATTAAACCTAGAATCAAACTTGCGAGAGCTACCGGTAGACAATCCAAAATAAGTGTTAAAGTCACTAAATGTCCACTGAAACTCTTGATTCATAAGCCTAAAAGTTATCTTGCCAACATAGTCATCCTCATTGGCAAACTGAACATCTAACGAACTTAAGAACTCCAAAATAATGGGAGGATATGTAGGTAGATGTGTGTATAAAATGTCATTCCAATCTATATACCCAATCATCCAATCTATATCATCTCTAATCCCTAGCATATCCAAAACGGTTGGGTCCATATAACGTGTATACACAATCCTTCTATTGAGAAGAATCTCAAATCTAGATTTATGATCTCAATTTCTAAAAATGATATTAAATTCATTGTCATTACCTTCATCGCGTGTTGTCCTCTTTCCCTTTCCTTTTGTTGGTTGTTTCCCTTTTTCCCTTGTTGGCTCCTTCCCTCCGCTTGATCCACCGCTTCCCTTGTGAAGTCTCTTCTAAATATTGGACATGTTGTCAAGATTAAGTGGGGAAATGTGTTGTTTTTGTTTGGAGAAGTCAGATCTTGAGAAACAAGATCTTTGGCTAAGGAGTTGGAGATCTTGGATATAGGAGAAGAGAAAAGTCAAGATCTTGATGATGTTTGTGGAGAAGAAAGAGTTTGAGATCTAGATTTGAGAAGATTTAGGAGAAAGGTTGAAGAAAAAGGGAATTTAAAAGAGAAGTGTGTGTTTGAAAAAGTGGGAGTGTGCAGCCGACACGGCCTAGGTATGGCCGTGTATAACAGGCACGACCCAGGGAAGTCACACCACACGGGCGAAGTAGATTTACACAGCCCCAACCCTCTCCTCGCCGGGTTAGTTCACACAACCATGCAAATATGCACCGCCTCATCCATCCTCTCCTCAGTCCAGCTCGTAGGTCCATGTATGGGACACGACCTCTTCCTTCTTCTTCTCGGTTTATCTTGCACGGCCGTGTCGGATGACACGACCGAGACTCTTTCCTCCTTTGGAATTACCACATGGGTCGTATCTGGTGCACGACCGTGTAATTTGTCTTCTTGGGAGACCTTACACGGCCGTGTCTTGTAGACACGGCCCTAGCATCCTCCTTCTCTGCAGGATTTATCTTGCCGCGTATAACACACGACCAAGCTCTGTTTTGCTACCAAAAGGTAATATCACTCCTTCCTTACTTCTCCAACACTTCCATGCCCATGAAGAAATCATGGCTAGCTCATGGAAGCACAATTTCAACCTGAAAACAAGGCAAAAACAAATTTACAAGAACTAATGAAGAATGAAAACTGAAACTAAAAATACTAAAAGAACCCTTGGGTTGCCTCCCAAGAAGCGCTTGTTTAGGGTCTTTAGCTTGAACAATATGATCACTCCTCTCTTTTTCTTGCCCGTGGAGGGTAGATGTATTTCTCATTTTCGTTGGGAGGCCTTCTCCCAACATCTTCAACCAAAGTGTACTCCTCATTTAGTGGCCTCCCATGAGGATGGAAATTTCATTCCTCAAGTTTGTAAATGTTTGTCCTACTACATGTAACGCCCGCCCTTCTTGTGCTTAGAAGGGACGGCGTTACGCGAACATAGATACATGTATATGCAATCATTGCGGAGGAAGAAATTAAATTTAAGTATATAAACAAAACATGTGAACATGCTGGCATTCATGCATATAACTTGATTTCATATCTATTACTTGAAACATGATACATGATTGTTTTTAACTAGAGCATAAAGCGTACTAAATAAGAGGGAATGAACTACTAAACATGTATATCGTTCTCTAAAGGGGCACTTGTTACTTCTTTAAAGAAAGTTCATGATAACTAACATGATGGAAATATAGGAGTCTAAACATAATTTATGAACAAGAATGTGGGGTTCGAAGCATAAACCAAGTATCTAATCATCCATCACTTAACAATTCAAGCATGATGAGGAGGTTCTTAACAATTCTCTAATTAAACAAGTGCTTAACATTTCAAGGTTTCATGGAAACAAGAGAGAGTATAAGTTCACATTAAGCATCAACCATCCAAACAAGTTCAAGTTAATATCAAGTAGCAACCATCAAAAAGCATCATGAAAAAAAAGAAAAACAATAGTCCACATGAAAAAGCTTAGAACATGTATAAGTCTTGAAACACAAAACAGATCTCTTTCACCATGCCACTGCCACACACATCTTTGCCCTTCCTGCTGCTCCCTTTAGTTTAGCCATTCTTTACCCTTTTCTGCAGTACAAGGAAAATTAAAACTATAAGCACATAGGCTTAGTAAGATCCTTTCCTACTCACAAAAGCCATACATCATGAATTAAGCATAGAGTAATGACTTGTTCATTTAGGCAACATATAGGCATATCACAAGTGTACATCATTTTAAAGCATAATAATCACATGGTATGAAATAAGTGTATGCAAGATGTTCTTTTAAAAACATATATCATATAGGTACTTAAACATAAATCTCAATATGAGGGCCCGACATTGTACCACATACATGAATAACGTGCATCCCTAAATAAATCCGAGGTAGCTAATCCCGAACCTACTAGGGAACATGGCCCGTGCTTCGACCTAGGGGCAACGTAGGAGCCCATCCCCTGGACCATGCTTAGGGTCCGGTACAAGCCATACAAAAGTAAAATAGCATATCATGTTCCTTGTCATATCATGAAGAGTGCTCTTAGTCCCAACTTATTGTTAGTTAGAGCCCTAGAGCCAATCATTTGATGATTATATGGACTCATTGTATCATATTCTTGTATATTAATAAAGGCATTTAGTTTGGTTATTATACTTACTTATATTGGTGCCAAATAAACTAAGTATAATAGCGTCCTTGAGTAGAAGGTTCTCACCTATATCAATCGGTTAGTTGAACCGATAGTGAGATGATATAGGAAACACTACTCTAAATCATTCCTAGTCGAGTATTAACATTCAGGGACAATGTTAATGCAATAAGACTAGCATGTAGGTCAACTCGATGACTTGATCTCACAAGTCATGGATATGGAGATATCAAGTTGACACATAGGTATGCATTGGAGAATGTATACTGAATGACCCGCCATGAGAAAGTATCATGGATCGTTATATGAGTGTCATATACTTTCTCATGTGGCTATTAGTATAACTATTAGTCCTTAGACCTGAAGTCACCATGGATCCCTACATAAGGAGTTATGTACTTTGGTTTCGTTAAACGTCACCCGTAACTGGGTGGACTATAAAGGCGATTACTGGGTATATAACGAATTATGTAGAGGGATGTGAGTGATGTAGATGGGATCTATCCCTCCCATATGACGGGAGCGACATTGGTATTTTTGATAGAGTGAGACCACTAAGTGCATGACCATGCCCAAATGAGTCAACATTAGATGTTGAGCTCATTTGATCGAGTGAGCCTACTTGGAGTTCAAGATTTAGATTGATTAGAGGATGACATGGTCTATGCCTCACATTGATCAATCTAGATGTCTAGGATAGAAGGACAATGTCACATATTGTGAGGAGTCACAATTAGTAGTCACAAGGTGATGTTGGATCTCAACATTCTTGTAACTTGGGTAGTAATGATGTGTTGCTAGATACCGCTCATTACTTATGTTCCTAAATGAGTTTAGGGGCATTGCCAATTTTACAAGAACCTATAGGGTCACACATTAAGGACAATTAGATGGAGATTTGGTTCATATGATGAACCAAGATGATTAGATTCATTTGATGAATCAAATTGGATTAAAAGTAATCCTAATTAGGCTAATTGAGTTGGACTCAAGTTGATTCATGTATTCAATGAGTCTAATTTAAATTATGACTTATTAAATCAATTTAATTTAATGAATTAGATTCATTATATTAAGTTGGCTCTAATCAAATGGTTGGATTAGATCAACCATGGTAGAGATTGGGTCAAGTTTGACTTGACTTGAGAAGGAAGACCAAAGGTCAATTTTGACTTGACCTTTTGCCACCTCATTGGTGAGTTGGCATTGAAGTGGACCAATAATGTTACTCCACATCATCATGGGTGCCACTTCATGGAAGTTACAAAGCCATTTTCTTAATAACTTCACATTAATTGCATTTAATGGGGAGTTACACATGAAGATAGTGTCCGGCCACATTTTGAATGGGGATGAATTGATTTTCATTCATTCATTCAATTGTGCATTATTCTTCCTTCTTCCTCAAGCTCTCCCTCTCCCTCTCCTCCTTGCTTGGCCGAATCTTACCAAGGTGCTAGCACACCTTTGGGTGAGGTTTTCTCCACCTACGTGTCCGTGTGGATACTTCTAGAGGACCGACGCTTGACGGTCTAGAGATCCGGCAATTCCTTGGACGAGCGGGAACGCGAAAGGGCACGCTTCAAGGTATACTTCTTAACACATAGATCTAGGAGTAGATCTAGATATTTAAAAACTCGAACTCGTAATTTTCGTTTGGTTTTCCTTGCACGGATCTACGGCTTTGGGTGATTCGGGGTTTCCGCGACGCGAAAAGCGGTTTTCGCGGCCCGAAAAACCTAACAGTGGTATCAGAGCCACGTGCAAGGCCTGTACGAGTTTAATTTTTGGTTTTATGAAAACTAAAGTTTCTGTAATTTTCTGGAATATTATGATTTTTGGGTTTTTATGAGTATTTTTCTCGAGTAATCGAAGCACAAGTGTTTAGACGCTTGTAGGCTTCGACTACCGGGAAGATTTTTCCAAAACAAATCCGTTTGGGACAGCGAGCGAAGGCACTGTAGGATTGCTTAGGAGCAACTCACGATGATTAGATCGTGGGTAGGGGCACTCCCCCTAACCCCGCAAGGGGATTTGCTTCGCGATTGCGCCCGAAATCGCTAATCGGGACCGCCGGGAAAATTCTTCTCAAAGGTTTCGTCCCAAATCGTTTTGGGATAGCGAGTTTAGGCGCTGTTGTATCGCAAAGGAACCCTCGCGATGGTTAGATCGCGGGTAGGGGCGCTGCCCCTGGCCCCGCAAGGGGATCCGTTCCGCGATTGCGCCCGAAACCGCTAAACGGGACCACCGGGAAATTTTACTCGTAAAAATTGTAAAAATTAATTTTAAAATTATAGAAAATTATGAAAATATATAATTTTGAATTATATATTAATTTTGTGATAGTCATGGCCCAGAAACCCAATATGATTGGATTGTGTTGTAATTCATAATACGGCCTGCGTGCCGTTGTGTGTTTGCGCGTGTTGTATGTTTTTATTTTTCCGCGACCTGCGCGTCGTGCCTTTCTCATATATTCTTGTTGTAAATTAGATTTAGACTCGAATGTAACTCGAGTTTCAAATTGTAATGTACAAATTGGAGCGGTGGAGGGTCCACACGAGACGGAGTTCCGAGGCGGGCACGAGCAACACAAGGTGGTCAAAGGGAGGAGATTGGAGAAGCTGTTGACCCTAGGTTGACCATTCGATCTTCTCATTGGCTTGAGAAGATCGTAGTAGGGCCATGACTAAATCAAAATTAGATTAATTAGTTAATTTCTTATGTATATGATGCATGTTTAATAAGTAATTAATTAATTAGTGCATTACGATTAGATTAGATCTAAGTCGTGCACTTGATGCACCCTTGCGATTAGATTAGATCTAAGTCATGCACAAGATGCATCCTTTTCGATTAGATTAGATCTCAATCGAACCAACTCTAAATGCCTAACCGTGCCGTGATACCTATCACTACCTCGATCACATGTATTGTTGAAATCTGCCAAAGCAGAGCAATACATATTATCTTGGTAGGGTACGGAGGGACAATCTTGATCCCGCCTATCAACGCATGGGTGAATACAAACTCAATTAGATTGAGTATTCCTAGTTGCTCGATTAGATCGAGTCAACTATAGGCATTCTTCCAACGGTTGGAAAAGTTAGGTCAAAATCACATCTATATTAACTCTCGGGCGTATTAGCCAAAGCTAACTCGAGTTTTAATATAAATGCGGATATTGATTTTATAAACAAGAGTTGCATAGAGATGTAATTGGTAATCGTTACCTACCGATCATACTAAGCCTTGGGCGTATTAGCCAAAGCTAACTCAAGGGTTAGTATGATGTGGATCTTGTCCCACAAGAATTATAGAATTCAGTGGGAACATCATTTAATTAAAGGCCTAATTAAATGATTTTTAAAAAATATGATATTTATTTCTACAAATTTTCTGTTGTAGATAACCATGACGTCGAATACGAACTCATTCTCCCTGCGTTCTGTCCTTAAGAAGGACAAGCTCAACTGATCAAATTTCTTGGACTGGTACAGGAACCTGAGAATAGTTCTCACTCAGGAACGTAAACTGTACGTTCTGGAGCAGCCCATTCCGGTGTCACGCGAGCTGACCGGGATACTTACAAGAAGCTTCAAGATGACGCATTAGATGTGTCCTGTCTTATGCTCGCGACCATGAACTCTGAGCTTCAGAAGCAACATGAGTTGATGGGTGCTTATGATATGGTTGAACATCTTTGTCACCTATATCAAGGACAAGCAAGGCACTGGAAGAGGAACTCCAAAGAATACCTGGAAGATCTTAAGAAGAAGAGAAATAAGGTTTCTACTTCAGGTATACATGTTATAGAAGTCAACCTCTCTATTTCTACATCGTGGGTATTAGATACCGGATGTGCTTCACACATTTGTACTAATGTACAAGCGCTGAGAAATAGCAGGGCATTGGCGAAGGGTGAGATAGACCTACGAGTAGGCAATGGAGCACGAGTTGCTGCTATTGCTGTAGGAACTTACCATCTATCTCTTCCTTCTGGGCTTGTACTAGAATTAGATGATTGTTGTTATGTGCCTGCCTTGACTAAGAACATAATTTTCGTTTCTTGTTAGGACAAGAAAGGATTTTCGTTTATAATAAAGAACAAATGTTGTTCTGTCTATTTAAACGATATGTTCTATTGTAGAGCACCTCTGATGAACAGACTCTATATTCTAGACCTTGAGAGCCCTATCTATAACGTTAGTACCAAGAGGTTCAAATCGAATGATATGAACCACACCTATCTCTGGCACTGTCGCTTAGGTCATATAAATGACAAGCGCTTATCCCAGCTCCATAAGGATGGTTTGCTGGACTCATTTGATTTTGAATCATATGAGATATGCGAGTCATGCCTACGAGGCAAGATGACCAAGACTCCCTTTAGTGGGCACAGCGAGAGAGCAATTGATTTGTTAGGACTCATACATAGTGATGTATGTGGCCCTTTCAATGTTATTGCTAGAGGCGGTTATAGATACTTCATCACATTTACTGATGACTTCAGTAGATATGGTTATGTGTACTTGATGACACATAAATCTGAATCCTTTGAAAAGTTTAAAGAATTCAAGAATGAAGTATAGAACCAGCTTGGCAAGAGTATTAAGATACTTCGATCAGATCGAGGTGGAGAATACCTTAGCCATGAGTTTCGTGACTACCTAGCTGAGTGTGGGATTCTATCCCAACTCACTCCTCCTGGAACACCACAGTGGAATGGTGTATCCGAAAGGAGGAATCGTACCCTATTAGATATGGTACGATCTATGATGAGTCACACAGATCTTCCGACATACCTTTGGGGCTATGCTCTAGACACGGCAGCTTTCATTCTCAATCGAGTTCCATCCAAGGCCGTGATAAAGACACCATATAGGATATGGACTGTGAGAGATGCCCAGGTGTCTTTCATGAGGATTTGGGGCTATGCGGCTTACGTACGACGTCAAGTCTCAGACAAATTAGGACCTAAATCCGACAAGTGCTACTTTATTGGATATCCCAAGGAAACTAAGGGAAATTACTTCTACATTCCCAGTCAGCACAAGGTAGTTATGGCAAAGACTGGGGTCTTTCTAGAAAGGGATGTTGGAGGATCTTGCGGCCGGCTTGAAGGGGGGTTGGATAGACGGCGCCCCCAAATCCTTGCTTCCTATGATGTTAGCGCAGCGGAATACAAACAAACACAAATAGAAAGCTAAACACTAAAAGAAAGAGCAAGAATGGAAATGCAAACCGCTAACACGTTCGTTTACGTGGTTTGGAGATAAAGCTCCTACTCCACGGCATGTCCGTAAGGTGGACGATCCCTATCCGTCGGTGGATTACTCCCCGGAAGACCTCCGGCTAGCTCAAACGTCCTTGTGGGTGGAGAAACCTCACCACAACACTCACCAAAAACACTTGGACACAAGGGAACCTTTGAGCACTTAGTGACTACTAATTAGGCTTTAACCAAGTCTAATTTCGTCGCCTTTGCCGGCCATACCAAGCTCCTTCTTATAGAGCTTGGAACAAACCAGAACCTGATTTGCCCGTTACCAGTCGACTGGTCCATGCACCAGTCGACTGGTGCCAGCCCAACGGCTATCTCAACGGCTCTCTGCTACAGTGCATCAGTCGACTGCTACAGTGCCGCTACAATAAAACCCTAAAACTAGGATTTTACTCCGAGTACAATCTCTCATGCACTCGTACCCTCACGACTCATTTGACTCTTCTTTTGCAGCCTTGACCTCTTGCCTTCAAGCTTACTTCCTTTGGCTCTCGTCCCTCGGATGCATCCAAGCCTGCGGCTCGTCCCCAATGCCATCCTTCGCGTATGCCTCGAAGTTGCTTCCCTCGGCCGTTGTCCTCGCTGCCTTGTCCATGGTCCCTCGGATGCTCCATCCTTCACCGGACCCGAAGCCGTCAACCTGAGTCACATGTGTCACCTGCAGTCCTGCACAACTCAAGTACACATATCAAATAACAAGGGTAAACCTAACTTAAACCCTTTGCCCAAATACCAAAACACATGGTCCCACGGACCATTGGGATTGCTCCAACAATCTCCCCCTTTTTGGTGTTTGGCAATACGTTTAAGTTAGGGAAAACAAATAGCAAATAAACATGCTAATACAATGGACTTACGATGCCAAGGCTACACACTTGGACTTACTCCGCCGAATGGACTTACGTTGCCAAGGCTACACACTTGGCAACCGCCGAATGGACTTACGTTGCCAAGGCTACACACTTGGCAACCGTCGAAACAAAATGCAAACATGCATTGGAACCTATCACAAGGCTCCCCCTACACCTACGCTCCCCAATGAGCTAGGATTTTACCACGGGCTTTTTAAGAACCTATCCCAAGGCTCCCCCTATGCAAAGGAACTTAACGTTTTCCCAATTTAAACCTTACTTCTCCCCCTTTGCATAACATCCAAAAAGTTCTCCAACAATATCCCAATTGTTGAAAACTTATCATCAAATTGACCCTAAACTCATGTATCTATCCCCCATGGATCCCATACATCTAAACGAGTTGACATGGTCAAGATCAGCGCTGAAAAACACTTTCAGGCTGGTATCAGTCGACTGACACAAGTGCCAGTCGACTGCCCCCTTCGACAGAACCTTACAGAAGCATTCTGTGGTCGAAAAACACTGTTACCAGTCGACTGGTCTTGACACCAGTCGACTGCCCTCATAAAAATGAGCTTACAGAGACATTCTGTGCTAAAAAACACTCTTACCAGTCGACTGGTATCTGCACCAGTCGACTGGCACCCTATTTCTGCAAAAATCAACCTTTTCAGGCCAACTTCAGAAATGCACCAGAAATTTCCTAGACCTCCAAAAATTCCCAAATTTTGTGGAGAGGTCTATTGCACCCTTGTCTACTTGGGAAAAATACATTACAAAATGTATCTATCACCAATCCCAAGATTGACACAAAATCCAAAACTAGCTAAATGGTTCAATTGAACCTTGACCTAAAGTCCTAGTTTTGGCTTCCTCTTGATGTATTTGCCCATACCAACTCACAATGCATCCCTAGCATTGGTTTATATGGCATCTATACATCCAAAACCAATTATCATGCTATATGACCCCAATTGTCATATTTCTTGCATGAAATACAAACCATGTGTGCCAATTCCCTAGGTTTGAGACTCAAGTCCGTCTCTAAACCACTTGGCACACTCCATGGCTCCTCTAGACCCCCAAGTAAAAGCCACCTGAGATCCATTGGCCATGGGTCCCAAATTGACTCTTGGAGCTCCCCCTAGAGCTCTTTACCTTAGTCACCTCCCGAGGTGACTCATCTATTGTGACCAAACCACAATGATGTCCCTTAGAAGATCTCCTTATCTTCTTAACCTTGGACACATCATCCTTGCCATAATCATATGCAACCCTAGCATATTTATTTTTGGCCTTGGATGACTCTCCCTTGCCCTTATCATGTGCCACCCTAGCACATGGTCTCCTTTTGACCTTAGAGGGACTATATCGGTATCCCACGCCCGATCTATCATTGTTGGGTCTTTGACTACCCAACATCATATTCAATCCCTTAGATCCAACATTGAATCTCTTAAGGAATTGGTCTAATTGATCAAGCTTTGCCTTCAAAGCTTGATTTTCCCTTTCTAGGTTTCTAACCCTAGAATTAACTTGTCCACATTGGACATTCCTAAACCTACCCTTTCTAGGCATGTGTCTCCCCTTCTTGGGATTAATGCCTTGGGCCTCCTTAGGTCTACCATTTCTAGGTTTTCCATGCATAGATTTCCTAGGGTTATGATCTACATTTACCCTATTCCGATCATGATATTTGAAACCAAAATTTTGCATGGGCATATAATGATTAACATTATTCCTAGCATGCATGGAGGAATTTAAATTTGACTTCAAATTTAAATTAGGGTTTACCTTACCCTTTACCTTTGAAGCTCCCCCTTGACTCATGCTTCTCTTCTTCTCCCATTTCTTCAAATGCACCAACTTCTTGATTTCTTTCTTCTTTGGGCATTTGGTGTGGTAATGACCCCGCTCACCACACGTGAAGCACACTATGTGCCATTTCTTCTCCTTCTTTTGGACTTCTTTATTCCTACAACCCATGTTAGTATTCAAATCAACTTAAATGGGTTTAGAATTTACCTCTCTCTTACCCATAGGACATCTACTCTTGTAGTGCCGTTTTTCATTGCAACCGAAGCAAATGATATGGTCCTTTGACTTGACTTCGGTGGAGGTGCTCACTAGGTTTACTTCTTCCAAGATTTCTTCTTCATTCGTCTTGGACTCTTCTTCAACCCTTGAGGATGTTGATGATGCTTCATCTTCCTTCTCCACCTCGGATGTTGAGCGTGACTCAACTTCCGTTTGCTCCACCTCCTCTTCTTGAGCTACTAAAACCATCTCCTTGGGCTCCACATCCGATTGGTCCTTCTTCTCCTCTTGGACCACTCCATCACTTTCTTCGGATTTTTCTTCTTCTTGTGTAGGCAAAAATTCCTCCCATGGAAATTTCTTCACTTTGCTCCATAATTCATGGGCGTTCTCATATTTACCTACACCACTTATTACATTAGGAGGCAATAAATCAATTAAAATTGCTATTACCTTTGAGTTTGCCTCCGATCGTGAGGTTTGCTCCTCCGTCCAATGTCGTGTTCGGAACTTCTTTCCTTTCTTGTCCTTTGGGACTTTGAATGGCTCTTCTACCACCATCATTGTGTCCCAATCCGTCTTGAAGAAGTTCTTCATCTTCACCATCGAAAAGGTGATGTCACATAAGCTTCCTCCTTCGAATTTCGGAGGGACAATCAACCCGGCCATCTTCTTATGCGTTGCTCTTCTCGGCGGTTAGTCCGATGGAGAGCGTCCTCGCTCTGATACCACTTGTTGGAGGATCTTGCGGCCGGCTTGAAGGGGGGTTGGATAGACGGCGCCCCCAAATCCTTGCTTCCTATGATGTTAGTGCAGCGGAATACAAACAAACACAAATAGAAAGCTAAACACTAAAAGAAAGAGCAAGAATGGAAATGCAAACCGCTAACACGTTCGTTTACGTGGTTCGGAGATAAAGCTCCTACTCCACGGCGTGTCCGTAAGGTGGACGATCCCTATCCGTCGGTGGATTACTCCCCAGAAGACCTCCGGCTAGCTCAAACCTCCTTGTGGGTGGAGAAACCTCACCACAACACTCACCAAAAACACTTGGACACAAGGGAACCTTTGAGCACTTAGTGACTACTAATTAGGCTTTAACCAAGTCTAATTTCGTCGCCTTGGCCGGCCATACCAAGCTCCTTCTTATAGAGCTTGGAACAAACCAGAACCTGATTTGCCCGTTACCAGTCGACTGGTCCATGCACCAG
Source organism: Zingiber officinale (assembly GCF_018446385.1). NCBI lineage: Eukaryota > Viridiplantae > Streptophyta > Magnoliopsida > Zingiberales > Zingiberaceae > Zingiber > Zingiber officinale. Next base: position 15,055,381 of record NC_056004.1, read on the forward strand.
TCGACTGGTGCCAGCCCAACGGCTATCTCAACGGCTCTCTGCTACAGTGCATCAGTCGACTGGTACATACACCAGTCGACTGCTACAGTACGCTACAGTAACTGCTACATTGCGCTACATTAACTGCTACAGTGCGCTACAGTAACTGCTACAGTGCCGCTACAATAAAACCCTAAAACTAGGATTTTACTCCGAGTACAATTTCTCATGCACTCGTACCCTCACGACTCATTTGACTCTTCTTTTGCAGCCTTGACCTCTTGCCTTCAAGCTTACTTCCTTTGGCTCTCGTCCCTCGGATGCATCCAAGCCTGCGGCTCTTCCCCAATGCCATCCTTCGCGTATGCCTCGAAGTTGCTTCCCTCGGCCGTTGTCCTCGCTGCCTTGTCCATGGTCCCTCGGATGCTCCATCCTTCACCGGACCCGTAGCCGTCAACCTGAGTCACATGTGTCACCAGCAGTCCTGCACAACTCAAGTACACATATCAAATAACAAGGGTAAACCTAACTTAAACCCTTTGCCCAAATACCAAAACACATGGTCCCACGGACCATTGGGATTGCTCCAACAAGGGACTTTGTTTCTAGAAAGACTAGTGGGAGCACGTTCGATCTTGAAGAAGTTCAAGATGCGAATACTAGCACTGAAGCCTCGATGGAAGTTAAACTGGAACCACAAAGTGTTGTGGATGATGTTCCACAAGGAGATGAGGAACAACAACCAGTTCAAGTAGACATACCTCTTCGCAGGTCTGATAGGGTGCGTCGTCAGCCTGAGAGATACTCATTTCTCTTGTCTGACCATGATGACGTGGTGCTCATAGAGGATGAGCCAACCACCTATCAGGAAGCTGTGATGAGACCAGATTCTGAAAAATGGCTAGAGGCCATGAGATCCGAGATGGAATCCATGTACACCAACCAAGTTTGGACTTTGGTTGATCCACCTGAAGGGGTAAAACCCATAGGGTGCAAGTGGGTCTTTAAGAGAAAGACTGACATGGATGGACTTATTTATAAGGGTCGCTTGGTAGCTAAAGGTTTCAAGCAGATTCATGGTATTGACTATGATGAGACCTTTTCTCCAGTAGCGATGTTTAAGTCGATTCGGATCATGCTTGCTATTGCAGCCTAACATGACTATGAGATATGGCAGATGGATGTCAAAACCGCGTTTCTGAATGGAAACCTGCTCGAGGATGTGTACATGACACAACCTGAGGGTTTTGTAGATCCACAGCATACTAGTAGAGTATGCAAGCTGCATAGGTCCATTTATGGACTAAAGTAAGCTTCTCGGAGCTGGAATCTTCGATTCGATGATGTAATCAAACAGTTTGGTTTCATCAAGAACGAAGATAAACCTTGTGTCTACAAGAAGATTGTAGGGGATATAGTTTTCTTCCTCATATTGTATGTGGATGACATACTACTCATTAGTAAGGACATCCCTATGCTTTAGTCTGTCAAGACCTGGCTAGGGAGTTTCTTCTCAATGAAGGACTTAGGTGAGGCATCTCGTATTCTAGGGATACAGATCTATAGAGATAGATCTAAGAGATTGCTTGGCCTAAGTCAGAGTACATACATTGACAAGGTACTCCTTCGGTTTGCCATGCAGAACTCCAAGAAGGGATTTCTGCCGATGTCACATGGCGTGAGTCTTTCGAAGACTCAAGGTCCCTCTTCTAGAGAGGAGAGAGACCGCATGGATCAGATCCCTTATGCCTCAGCCATAGGATCGATTATGTACGCCATGCTATGTACTCGACCTGATGTCTCGTATGCTTTGAGCATGACGAGCAGATACCAGTCAGATCCAGGTGAAAGTCACTGGATAGCGGTCAAGAATATTCTTAAGTACTTAAGAAGGACTAAAGAATATTTCTTGATATATGGAGGCAATGATGAGCTAACTGTAAAGGGTTACAGTGATGCCAGCTTCCAGACCGATCAGGATGATTACCGATCGCAGTCAGGGTTCGTGTTTTGCTTAAATGGTGGTGCTGTGAGCTGGAAGAGTTTGAAGTAGAACACAGTAGCTGATTCTACAACAGAGGTCGAGTATATTGCTGTATCAGAGGCAGCAAAGGAGGCAGTTTGGATCCGCAAGTTCATCACTGAACTTGGGGTGGTTCCTAGCATCGCTGACCCAGTTGAGCTCTATTGTGACAATAATGGAGCTATAGCACAGGCGAAGGAACCTCGCTCACACCAGCGGACCAAGCACATACTACGGCGTTTCCATCTCATTCGAGAGATTATCGATAGAGGAGATGTGAAGATTTGCAGAGTACCTACAGAGGCTAACATCGCAGATCCCTTGACCAAGGCTTTGGCACAGAGAAAGCATGATGGTCACACTAGGTCATTAGGCCTTAGAGCCTATACTGATTGGCACTAGTGCTAGTGGGAGATTGTTAGTTAGAGCCCTAGAGCCAATCATTTGATGATTGTATGGACTCATTGTATCATATTCTTGTATTTAGTTTAGTTATTATACTTACTTATATTGGTGCCAAATAAACTAAGTATAATAGCGTCCTTGAGTAGAAGGTTCTCACCTATATCAATCGGTTAGTTGAACCGATAGTGAGATGATATAGGGAACACTACTCTAAATCATTCCTAGTCGAGTATTAACATTCAGGGACAATGTTAATGCAATAAGACTAGCATGTAGGTGTAACGCCCGCCATCCCTGCTAACCCTAAGGGACGGGGCTACGATACTCTACGTACATATTACAGCGGAAGACTTAAAATCATTTTTCTTGGTTTAATAAAATTCGAACTACACTAATATGGTTTCCATAACATGATAATAAGATAAATAAAAGCATAACATCAAGTCAACCATATGGCACTACAATTTACTAAACCAAAGTGAAATTCTTAAAAGTTCATAAAGCAGGTTCTTATTTGGTTGCCTAGCCACCGCCACACACATCTCCTTGCCTCTCCTGCTGCTCCTTTAGCTCATCCAGCTTTTTCCTTTATCTGTGGTACAAGGAAAGTAAGCTATGAGCAGTCATGGCTCAGTAAGTTCCTTTCCTACTCACTAAAACCGAAAATCATCACATGATCAAAGAATGTCTTAACATAACATAATCTCAACTAGTCATGGCATAACATATCATACTCTTTAAGCATATCATGCAACATAACAACATCATGACTAGTCATGGCATATCATCTCTTAAAGAATAGCATGGAACATAACATAATCATATCTAATCATGGCATATCCTAGTATCATTTTAAGGTAGCATAGCATATCAAGTTCTTAAAGCATAGCATGAAACATAACATAATCATATCTAATCATGGCATGTCATATTATCATCATAAGATCACATAACATATCAAGCTCTTAAAGCATAGCATGAAACATAACATATTCATATTCAATCATGGCATATCATAAATCATAGCATCATCACAACATGATCATAAATTATATGCAATATGATTTTGAAAACATGTATCCGAAAAACATGTGTATGTATCATGATCTTTTAAAATCATTTCTTCTTCTTACATATATACTTGAACATAATCTCAACATAAAGGGGCCCGGCTTAGTACCACATACATACATAATGCGCGCATCCTTAGTAGATCCAAGGTAGCTAGTCTTGAACCTACTAGGAAACTAGGCCCGTAGCTCGACCTAGGGGCACGTAAGGAGCCCACCCTTTACTAGGCCCGTAATTCGACCTAGGGGCGCATAAGGAGTCCACCCTGTTGGTACAAGCCATTCAAAGTAAAATACATGTCATACTTATACATATCATACATCATACAAGCATGCATCACTTAGGCATACATCATATAAAAGTATGCATCACTTAGGCATACATCATATAAAAGTATGCATCACTTAGGCATACATCATGTCATAAAAGTATGCATCACTTAGGCATACATCATATAAAAGTCTGCATCACTTAGGCATACATCATATTAACATGCATATCATAAAAGCATACATATTTTAAGCACATAGCATATCATCAAAGTATGCATATTTCCTTCCACATAGCATATCATAAAAGCATGCATATTTTAAGCACATAATCACTTCATCAAAGCAAGCATATTTCTATCCACATGGCATATCACAAAAGCATGCATATTTTAAGCACATAGCATATCATCCAAGCATGCATATTTCTATCTACATAACATATCATAAAAGCATGCATATTTTAAGCACATAACATATCATCAAAGCATGCATATTTCTAAGCCCATATCATATCATGGAAAGTAGAAATCACAAGCATACATGTTTAAGCATAAGGGTGTATCATGTAATTATACTATCATAAGAAACATGGTAACATAGTTAGCTTGGGTTCTAAGCTTCCTAATCTCTTGGGTTCTTATCATGGCCGAACCCCCTTAGATCTCAATTTAGGTAAAAACAACCTCCAAGCATGTGGAACCTAAATTATCATTACATAAATTTCATAGGAAGCATTATAAGTATGATTTACTTGGTTTCTAAGTTCTCCAAGTCCCTAAACTTCATGTGGCCGAACCCTATCAGGTGTGAAACATGGTCCCAAATGTCATGAAAGCATGGCAACCTTAAACCACATTTATAGCATTTTTTTCCAAGTAACATAGTAAGCATATTGAGCTAGTTCCTAAGTCCTTCAAGCCCTTAACATATGTCATGGTCAAACTTTTAACAAGTGTTCATTAGGGATAAAAACAAATATTCAATCATGTGAATTTGAACTAACATCATGTATAAATTCATAACAAGACATTATACAATATGTATGGCTGAAACTTACCCTAGCCTCAATTAGGTCATTAAACAACATATAGCATAGGAACTTTGTCTTTCTACTTATCATATTTCATGTAGAGTGACATAAGCATATTTAATTTTTGTTCTAGGGTTTCTAGGGCATCTATCCCTTCATGGACAAAACATACAATGGTCCATTTAGGTCATGGAAAAATTATACAAGCATGTGACACAATCAACACATTATCATATTTCCATAGGAAGCATTTTTAACACCTTTGGTTTCATTTCTAAGGCCTTTAGGTCTTTTAAACCCTACTTGGCCGAGACTTATCAGTGTATAAACTTGCTTCAAATAGCCTAAAAGCATAAGAAATCATACAAGTTTCATAGCATGTATAAAGACAAGCATAATAAACATACATGTGAATTGTGTCTTAGGCTTCCTAGGTTTCTTTCCCTTTTCCTTTTATTTTTCCTCATGGCCAAAACCTACCAATCTCTAAACTAGGTTTTTAAGTGGCCTAAAGCATGGAAAACCTAAGTAAGTTTCATGGCAAAAATTACTAAGAACATCATATACAAAGTTGGTTCATAAACAAGCTAGGACCCTTGTGATCTTACATGTCATATATCATGTAACTAATTTTCTATACTCCAATTAAACATGAGAGCATTAAATAACTTTCATATCATAATATCACAGAGGTCTTGAGCATATTAGAATTTTGTTTAAGCTTTTCTAAACTATCCATCTTATCATGGCCGAAAATCTAAAATAAGAGTTCATGAATTTCTAGCAATGTTCAACATGCAATTCTTTAAGAGAACTCTATATTCTATCATACAAACATGGTTACTTAAATTTAAAGGTCTTCCTAACCCAAAGCCCTTTTCTTGTCCGAAACATATAAGTGGATTTCTTTTGGTTCCAAGTAACTTTTAAGCAAGAAAACCAATAAAAGATCCTTAGTAGTTCATGGAGGGAATCTTGTACTAGTTTGGTTACACAATATTTTTCCCTAACCTCCTTAAAATATTTTTTTGGCCTAAATTCTAGAGTTAGGTACTCCTCTGATCAAGCATCATTTAGGTATAAAAACATGAAGAAAATCCTTCCTACATAGCATAGAAAAATATCATGAAATAAGGACTTGTTTAAACCTTCCTAGATTTGAAAACCCTTTCTTTGGCCGAATTTTTCTTAAATTCTTTCCTAGGTTTTCTAATCCTTTTAAAATACAAAAATCACATAAAAAGCCTTGTACCACAGGTGAGTGGAAGCTTACATCCTTTTCGCTTGTGGATCTAAAGTATGGTGATGGAAGAAGTAGCCTCTTCTTCTAGTTCCTTTCCCTTGATTCCCTTGCTTTGTCCTCCTTGTATCTTAGGCTTTCTAGGAGAAAACCTTGGCTTTGGGGCCGAAGGTGGAGGAGAGGGTGTTGGTGTTCTCGGTGAGGGAGAGGGAGGATGAGAAAATGAGAGAAAAATAAACTTCTCTTTTCTTGCTCCCTTTTATGTTAAGGAGGAAGAGGTAGCAAAATTAGTTTTTGCTTTCCTTCTCCCTTAGCCCTTTTTTCTATTTTCTTTTTATTTTTATTTATTTATTTATCCTCATCATTCATGGTGAAACAAGGGGGAATGAATCCCCTTAACCAACCTTTTTAATGTCACGGCAAGAAGAGGGAGAGGGAGAGAAAAGGAGGAAGGCAAGTTGCCTTTCTCTTGCTCTTTTCTTGTTTTCTTTTGGCTAGCTTTTACTCTTACCTTTATCATGAGTTTCCCTCCTTTGCTATCAACATCTTCTCTCTATCCCAATTGGTTTCTACTAATTAATTCTATGAAATATAATATAAGAGGTTCAAGGTTCAATCCTTGACTTTCTCTTCTTTTTATTTCATTTTATTTCTTTTTGCTTCAACTCACTTCTTATTATTTTTCTAAGGCAAAATCCCATATTCATATGTTTATCTTAAAAGCTTAGTGGGTGTTACAGTAGGTCAACTCGATGACTTGATATCACAAGTCATGGATATGGAGATATCAAGTTGACACATGGGTATGCATTGGAGAATGTATACTGAATGACCCGCCATGAGAAAGTATCATGGATCATTATATGAGTGCCATATACTTTCTCATGTGGCTATTAGTATGACTATTAGTCCTTAGACCTGAAGTCACCATGGATCTCTACATAAGGAGTTATGTACTTTGGTTTCGTCAAACGTCACCCGTAACTGGGTGGACTATAAAGGCGATTACTGGGTATATAACGAATTATGTAGAGGGATGTGAGTGATGTAGATGGGATCTATCCCTCCCATATGATGGGAGCGACATCGGTATTCTTGGTAGAGTGAGACAACTAAGTGCATGGCCATGCCCAAATGAGTCAACATTAGATGTTGAGCTCATTTGATCGAGTGAGTCTACTTGGAGTTCAAGATTTAGATTGATTAGAGGATGACACGGTCTATGCCTCACATTGATCAATCTAGATGTCTAGGATAGAAGGACAATGTCACATATTGTGAGGAGTCACAATTAGTAGTCACAAGGTGATGTTGGATCTCAACATTCTTGTAACTTGGGTAGTAATGATGTGTTGCTAGATACCGCTTATTACTTATGTTCCTAAATGAGTTTAGGGGCATTGCCAATTTTACAAGAACCTATAGGGTCACACACTAAGGACAATTAGATGGAGATTTGGTTCATATGATGAACCAAGAGGATTAGATTCATTTGATGAATCAAATTGGATTAAAAGTAATCCTAATTGGGCTAATTGAGTTGGACTCAAGTTGATTCAAGTATTCAATGAGTCTAATTTAGATTATGACTTATTAAATCAATTTAATTTAATGAATTAGATTCATTATATTAAGTTGGCTCGAATCAAATGGTTGGATTAGATCAACCATGGTAGAGATTAGGTCAAGTTTGACTTGACTTGAGAAGGAAGACCAAAGGTCAATTTTGACTTGACCTTTTGCCACCTCATTGGTGAGTTGGCATTGAAGTGGACCAATGATGTTACTCCACATCATCATGGGTGCCACTTCATGGAAGTTACAAAGCCATTTTCTTAATAACTTCACATTAATTGCATTTAATGGGGAGTTACACACGAAGATAGTGGCCGGCCACATTTTGAATGGGGATGAATTGATTTTCATTCATTCATTCAATTGTGCATTATTCTTCCTTCTTCCTCAAGCTCTCCCTCTCCCTCTCCTCCTTGCTTGGCCGAATCTTACCAAGGTGCTAGCACACCTTTGGGTGAGGTTTTCTCCACCTACGTGTCCGTGTGGATACTTCTAGAGGACCGACGCTTGACGGTCTAGAGATCCGGCAATTCCTTGGACGAGCGGGAACGCGAAAGGGCACGCTTCAAGGTATACTTCTTAACACATAGATCTTGGAGTAGATCTAGATATTTAAAAACTCGTACTCGTAATTTTCGTTCGGTTTTCCTTGCACAGATCTACGGCTTTGGGTGATTCGGGGTTTCCGCGACGCGAAAAGCGGTTTTCGCGGCCCGAAAAACCTAACACTTATAAGGAAGCATCTCTTAGGCATTTCATCATACATAAGCCTTGCATAAGCATAACATGGTGGCATAAGGTTCGCACAACATATAGCATATCATAGGGAGACATCAAACTAACATCACCTAATAGATTACCCATCATAAGGGATCATAAACAAGCATGGTTAAAGTTTTGAACTCTATTCAAACCCTAATTCATATTTTGGCCGAAACCTACAAGAGGTTTATCCCTAAGCTTTAAGCAATATTAACAAATGAGGACATCAAACTAACATCACCTAATAGATTACCCATCATGAGGGATCATAAACAAGCATGGTTAAAGTTTTGAACTCTATTCAAACCCTAATTCATATTTTGGCTGAAACCTACAAGGCATGGTACTAGGTTTTAAGCCACATTAAGCATGGAACATCAAACTAATATCACATAATACTTAGAATAACATAGAAGAAAACATAAGCAAGTCTAGTTGGAGTTAAACTTCCCTAATCCCTTTCATTTCCTTCTTGGCCAAAACTTACAAGACATGGTACTAGGTTTTCTAAGTAACCTTAAGCATAGAAAACATTCGAAAACCACTTATACTGGAGAGAGGATACCTTCCGCTTCTGAATATCCCTTGTGTATCTTGCTTGAAAGAAGATCTTAGGCCTTAAGGACTCCTCCTTGTGAAGTCTTCCTAAGAATGAAATTCTAAGCTTGTTTTCAAAAAATGGAGAAGAAGAAGAAGCTTGGTTCGGTGGAGGGAGAAGGAGGAAGAGGAAGGAAAAGAGAAAAAAATAAACTTTTCATTCCCTTTCTCCTATTTATTCTAAATGAAGGGAGAAGGGAAAACAAACTTTTCATTCTAAGTGAAGGGAGAAAAGGTGTCCCTTCACCTTCCCTACCCTTAACTACAATTTCCCTTTCCTTCCTAATAGCACTCCCCTGCTGGGGCTACTGATTATCCTATATCACATAAAACTTGTCACTTGCTAAGAGGTTCAAGGTTCAAACATTGGTCATGCCTCTTTTGGTTCTATTTTCCTTTTTTTTTTTAAGAAGAAGAAACCCACGTAAAGCCCATTCTAATCATGCAAAATTTATATAAAATT